>NC_060282.1:1316828-1340129 GCF_021613505.1 Equus quagga | reverse complement strand
CGTGAAGATGGCTTTCCGCAAGGCCTACTCTATCAAGGACAAGCTGCAGGCCATCGAGCGCGTCAAGGGCGGCGAGCGGCAGGCCAGCGTGTGCCGCGACTTTGGCGTGCCCGGCGGCACGCTGCGCGGCTGGCTCAAGGACGAGCCCAAGCTGCGCTGGTTCCTGGAGCAGCTGGGCGGCGAGGTGGGCACGCAGCGCAAGAAGATGCGGCTGGCCAACGAGGAGGAGATCGACCGCGCCGTCTACTCGTGGTTCCTGGCGCTGCGCCAGCACGGCGTGCCGCTGTCGGGGCCGCTCATCCAGGCGCAGGCCGAGGCCTTCGCGCGCCAGATCTACGGGCCGGAGTGCACCTTCAAGGCCAGCCACGGCTGGTTCTGGCGCTGGCAGAAGCGCCACGGCATCTCCAGCCAGCGCATCTACGGCGAGGCCGAGACCCCGGCCGCGGGCCCCGCGGCGGGTCCGCCGGTCAAGCAGGAATCCGCGCAGCCTCCTGGCGCCAGCCCCCTGCCCGACCGCGGCCCGGCCCAGCCGCCCCCCGCCGAGGGCGGCTACGGCGACGAGCAGATCTACAACGCCAACGTCACCGGTCTCTACTGGAAGCTGCTTCCGGAGCAGGCCGCGCCCCTGGGCACGGGGGACCCCGGCGCGGGGTACTGCGGCCGCCGCTGGCGGGGCGACAGGGTGACGGTGCTGCTGGCCGCTAACCTGACTGGCAGCCACAAGCTGAAGCCGCTGGTCATCGGGCAGCTCCCGGACCCACCTAGCTTGCGCCACCACAACCAGGACAAGTTCCCGGCCTCCTATCGCTACAGCCCAGACGCCTGGCTCAGTCGCCCACTTCTGCGGGGCTGGTTCTTCGAGGAGTTCGTCCCGGGCGTCAGGCGCTACCTGCGCCGCAGCTGCCTGCAGCAGAAGGCTGTCCTGCTGGTCGCTCACCCGCCCTGCCCGAGCCCAGCGGCCAGGATACCCACCCTGGAGGAAAGCGAGGAGACCCCCAGGCGGTGTCGGCCTGAGCCCCTCGGCGCCCCGGAGGAGCTGCAGACCCCGGACGGGGCTGTGCGAGTGCTGTTCCTGTCCAAGGGCAGCAGCCGGCCGCACATCCCTGCCCCACTGGAGCAGGGGGTGGTGGCTGCCTTCAAGCAGCTATACAAGCGGGAGCTGCTGCGGCTGGCTGTGTCCTGCGCTGGGGGGTCCCCACTGGACTTCATGCGCAGCTTCATGCTTAAGGACATGCTCTACTTGGCCGGCCTCTCCTGGGATCTGGTACAGGCAGGCAGCATCGAGCGCTGCTGGCTGCTGGGCTTGCGGGCAGCCTTTGAGCCCCGGCTAGCTGAGGAGTGTGCTGGGCAGCTGGCCGGCCAGGCCGAGGAGGCTGCCGAGCACAGCAGGGTGCTCAGCGACCTCACGCACCTGGCAGCCCTGGCCTACAAGCGCCTGGCACCCGAGGAGGTGGCCGAGTGGCTGCACCTGGATGATGATGGGGGGCTGCCCGACAGCTGCAGAGAGGAGGCAGGCCCCGGCCGGCCCCCTGCGCTGGCCCCCGTGGCCCCTCTGCCCCTAGCCAGCCTACCCTCTGTCATGAGGGGCGGAGAGGAGGAGGAGGCCGCCGTGCCCACCGCTGGGGAGGCTGTTCGGGGTCTTGAGACTGCTCTGCGATGGCTGGAGAGCCAGGACCCCCGGGAGGTGGGGCCACTGAAGCTGGTGCAGCTGCGCTCACTTATCAGCATGGCCCGAAGGCTAGGGGGCATCGGGCCTTCTCTGGCAGTCCCTGACGATGGGGTGTGACCAAGCCTGCCTGAGGGGCCCCCCAAGCGGCCTTTCTCCTGCTGCACTTGGAGGGAGGGGACACACACAGTCTCCCCATCTCCACGCCTCCCCTCTCCTGGGGTGACCCACCCCATGGCTCAGGGAGTTACAGAGGTTGAAGCCCAGCCTCTCTTGGAGAGGCTCTGTTGGTGAGAGTCATCCCGCTCCACGGTTGCCAGTCTCCTTTGGGGGAGCTGGGAGAGGGGCCCGGGTTCAGGTTTCTCCGCCCTGGGCAAGCACACGCATGGGGTCTGCGGTCTTTGCAGGGTTCCCTCCCACACATGCCTGGCATGCATGCCACAGCTCTTATCAGAGAACAGTTTGCTGGGTGCCCGCCCTGGCCCCTGTGGGGCTGAGGCTTCCAGCCCCGAGCCTGTCCGCACTTCCTGCCGCCCAGCCAGTGGCCCGTGACTTGCACTGGACGAGGGCCCAGCACCCCCATCTGTCTGGAGCCCTGGTGCCGTGTGTTTCCCGAACCACAGCCCTGAGATCATCTCAGTGGGGAAGCACACCACTCGGTTTTGGTTTTTAGTTCATTAAATCATTTTTACAGATACTCTTCAGGGGTCCAGGGTGGTGTCTCAGTCCCCAGCCTGGGGCTGGTCTCAGAGGCTGGCTCGGGTCTTCAAGGCTGGCTCTGTGGGCTGGGAAGGGAGGATGGTGCCCAGCCCTTGGGGCCTCCAGAGGTTCTGGATGCAGCAGGGAGTGTAGACTTCTGTTCCACCCAGATTTTTAATTTTCCTTAAGAAAATTCCATCTGAGCAGCTCTCTTATTCTTTGGGGTTGGCGAGCAGTTGTACTTGGGCCCTGGTGATTGACCAATGACTGGACAAGCTCCCTGGACTCTCCTACCAGCCAGAGCCCACTTTGTCCAGCCCCAGGGCCTGGAGCCATCTCATCTACCCAGGAGCAGGCCCGCAGCACAGACAGCCGTGCCGGGACGATCCTGCAGTGCCTTAGCACCCCTCCAAGGCTCCTCCTGCCGGGGCCTGCCCCCGAGGCTTCCCCACCTCTCCTGGCACTGCCCAGGGTCTGGCTGAGGAGCTGCTTCCTGCGGCCCCGGGAATTGGGCTTCTGGGCAGCACGGGAGGAAAGGGCTCGGGTGTTACTGTCCAGCTCTAGATTCAGCATCCCTTTGGTGGTCTGAGGCCAAGAGATGCCCGTGCCTCCCCAGGGGGCTGCCTTTGCAGAGATGCTGCCCAGAGCCCTCATGAGGGGCAGTGGGCCAGGTTTGGGCCCTGCCTGCCTCTCGGCTGTCTCCCGCATCCTCACCAGTGCTGTGTCCTCTAGTGGTCCAGGACTGCATAGGCTGCAGAAGGCGATGCATTCATGAGAGGGTTGGCCTTGCGCTAGCTGGAGGGAGCCCCCAGCAATTTCCACACGCATCCAAGAACATGAACTGTTCCTTGGAAGTGCTCCTAGTCGAAAAAACATATATGTATATGTATTTGACTTTTTTTTTTCCGACATAAATATGTATCTCAAATCTGAAAGCCAAGGGAAGGTGTGGAGAATGTGGAGAAGAGGAGCGAGGCTTGGCTAGCCAGGCCTAGGGCAGCAACCGTCAGCCGTGCCTGCTGGGGCCCAGCTGGCACCTCCTCTTCCAGCCTTCTTGAGCCTGGACACCTAAAGGAGCCTTTGGCAGTCAGGCTGGCCCTGGGTCTCTAAGCCAAGCAGCTGGCAGGGTCTTTAGGAAGTCCAGCTGATGGCAACCCAGGGCTGGGAGCTCCTGGTCCTGATGGCCAGTCTGCCTGCAGGGGTGTTTGGAGAGGCAGACCAGGGCCTAGGTGGGCTCCAAGTGACGGTGTGCTGGGGCCTGACACATGGCCCAGGGTGGCCTCTGGTAGTGACCTTTCAGGCTTCAACAGCACTGCCCCTCTTGCCATGGTTTCCCTCTCGAGTCCTCCTTCCGGGTCTACCCCTCTGTGGGCCTGGGCAGGGGAGGCTGGAGTTGGTATTGAGACCCGATGTCAGGAACAGGACCTCTCACCTGCCTCTCCGAGCGATTTCACGTCATACCAACCCCCTCCCCTCTGGGGAACGGAGGCTGCACACCAGGAGATGGCTCTGGCTTGTCCCCGTGGGCCTGGAAGGGCACTGTACAAACAAGGCAGAGAACAGGCCAGCCTGGGGCCTTGAGGAGCTAGTTAGAGTGCCTGTCAAGTGTGGGTCTAGGGGGAGCTGCTGGGCCTCTAACAGTGTCTTCTCCCTAGAGCCTAGGGGCGCTGGTGTCCTGTGCATGCCACGGGGCGGAGGCTGCAGGCCCCTGACACACGGAGATGGCTGCTCCGCCAGGATGCCTGGCCCTGAGGGCAGCCCCAGCAACACGTCGAATCCTTGTGATCCCTGGGCCCCATCCCAGTTCTGCCAGTGCCTCACAGTCACCCACTTCCCTGGGCTCAGCTCAGTGGGAAATCACGGGGCGGCCTGGCCAGAGTCTTCCCCAGAGAGACCCCAGTTTGTCTCTGCAGGAGAACAGCTCAAGTGGTCCCAGTGGGGCGCCGGCCTTCCCTGCGGTTGCCCGCTGGGCCCAGGGCCTTGTAGCATGCCCCTGGTTTGTGCTAATGGGAGTGATGGTGGACGGCACTGGGGGAGGGCTATGAGCTGAGGCCCTGGAATTCCTGCAGCAGCCATTGTCTGCCTGCCGACTGCTGGGCACTGGAACTGGCTTTCTTGCCCTGGAGGGCACACCTTTAAAGGGTGTGGGGACCACCACAGACTGGGAGCTGCTCAGGGACGCAGCCGCTGGCCTCTCCCCGTCCTGTTCTCAGCCCTTTGACGAATACTCAAGGTCACTGTTCTTCAAAAAGTGGTCCTTAGTCAGTCGGGGTCATTGTCGGAGCTCAGCCAGTAGGCTTGGCAGTGAGCCAGGGCAGGGAAGGCACTGAGGATGGAAAGATTGAGGGTGCAGGCTTCTACTAAAACCACCCCCGATCTGTGAGTCTAGGGGGATGAGACCAGGCTGCAGCAGTCAGAGAAGTGTGGCCCTGCCCAGGGGGCTGCACACTTGGGAAGTGACCGTCTCCCACGCCACTTGGGCTGCGGGGGAAATACCAGAGTGTGGTGTGAGGAAGGGCAGTGCCCTCAAGCTCAGGGGCCATCCTCCAGGGACCCCCAGCCCATTGGCAGAGTGCAAGAGGGGACTGCTGTGCAGAGCCCTGTTTGTTCCCAGCCCAAGGGTGCCACGGGTGTGGCCTGACTCCAGAAGCATGTCCTTGAGAGGACTGTGGGCTTGCAAGGTACATGCTCTGTTGAGGGGCCCTTTCACCCCCAACCTCGCTGATGGCGGAGTTCACCTGGTCAGATGGCCTGATGCGCTTTATAATAAAGGTTGAACGTGTCGACTTCATATGCGTCCCCGTTCTAAAGTCTTATTTTTGTAACTCTTGATCCAGTACACCTCATAACTTGAAAAGGTGGAGAGGATAAAAATGGACAACACTGATGAAGTAAGAAACCATTCTCATGTTCAGCAGTTTCTTGAAAAAGTAATTGTAGCGTTGCAAGGTAAGGTGAAGAGACTTGGCTGCGACCCTGACTCCCCGCAGCTGCCCTTCTGAGGCCGGGCCCTCTTGAAACAACATGTCTTATCACAGGCCATCACCATCTGGGGCACAGCTGCCCCTCTGGCTGCCCCTCCAGCTTGGCTGGGAGCTCACCGAGGCACCTCTCATTCAGGGAGTGGCCTGCTTGGGGCAGGGCTGGGCTTCTGCCCAGCTGAGCCCACCCTGGTCCCCAGGGGTTCTGTTAGAAGATGCATGGCTGGGACCTCTGACATCCAGCTGAGGGTGAGGTTGGGTGCAGGGGAAGCCGGTGATCCTGCCCCTGCAGAGTTCTCAGGTGATGGGGACATATGGCCCTCTGCCCAAACACCACCTGCACCCCTCCAGCTCTGAGGTCTGAGCCCAACGTCCCAGGCCTTGGCTGAGATGTGCTTCCAGGCACTTGGAATTTGGTTAAATACTGGGCACTCCGTGCTATAGGACAGCATCTTTACTTCTGTTTCACAGATAAAGATACAAGATGTAGAAATGGACTCAGGCTAACCCTTCCAACAAGCAGAGAGGCCGGAGTCAGATCAAGCAATCACCAGCGGAGGACGGGCCAGCCTGTCAAGCTTGCAGAGGCCAGGCAGGAAGAGGGTGGGGGTGGGAGGCCCGGGGGATGGGCCAACCTAGGGGCTGGCTGGGTGGGTCGAAGGCAGACCGCCAGGGAGGGCAGCTCTGGGCAGATGGGCAAGGAGGGAGTGGCAGGGTGGGTGCGCAGCTGGGGGGAGGGGAGCAAGGAGCAGCACTGCGGCATGGTGAGGCCCAGATGGGAGACAATCTGCCCCAGGTCGCACAGCTGGTAGGTGGCAGAGGGGAACTGGCCCCAAGCCTCTGTCCACCGCGTGGCTGGCAGTCTCAGGAGCCACTGGTGGAAGCGAGGGGCCAGCACTCTGGGGCCTGCGTAGGATGGGGAGGCCCCAGTGAGCCTTCAGGCAGTGCCCAGGACAGAGCTGCAGGCGGCCCGCCCCCAACCTAAAGACCCTATGGCCTTGCTTTGGGCCCCAAGTTCCCGGCTTTCCTCGCCCACTGGTCCGTTCACAGACATGCGAAGAGCCAAGTCCTGCAATTACAGGCCCCTCCAGGACCTGACCCAGGGAAGCGTCAGGCGCCAGCTCCACCTGCCACTTGCCAGGAGCCGAGGGCCTGGGGGACGGGGCCCACACCAGCCGCAGCCAGGGCTGTGTTCCCGGGCTGGCCAGGGCCCATCCTCCCAGACCTGGAGCAGCTCCTCCCCTGGCCTGCTGCTGCCCGCAGCACTGCAGAGGACCCCACGGCCCTCTGCTCTGTGGGCTCCTCAGCCGCTCTCTCTGGGGCTGGCAGGGCCAGGGCCCAGCTCCCTCTGGGGGCCCCACCCCACAGCAGGCTTCACTCCATATGTCCCTGTGCCCCCGAGCTGAGATGAGGGAGCAGGTCTGGCTGCAATCAGACAGTGTCAGAAGGGCCCCCCAGCTGCTTTTGTTGCCAGCCGCTCAAGTCCTCCCTCAACCAACCAGCAGATCACACGGGGCACCAGACCAACAGTGCCACACACGGGCCCTCAGAGACCACATCACGCCTTCCAGTGGGCCAACACCACAGTGCCTTCTGTCCCACAGCAGGTGGGGAGTCCCCCCTCACGAAGGGGTCCCCTCCCATTTACTGTGCAACCGGGAGGCTCCTGCAGGTTAGAGAGAACCGCAGTCCTCCGGGATGGGCCAGGGAAGGAGGGACTGGGAGTGGGCGGGCTGTTCTGGGGGCTGTGGTCGTTGTCTAGCACCTGTGCCTCACTTCCTGCTGAGCTCCCGGGCCCGGCAGGTGGCGGCCTCCACTGCACTCATGGTGGCTGCCCGAAGCCCGCCCTGCTCCAGGGCGTGGAGCCCGTAGATGGTGGTGCCACCAGGCGTGCACACGTCCGTCCGCAGCTGAGCCGGGTGCTGCCCCTTCTGCAGCAGCATCTTGGCTGTCCCCTGGGCAGAGCGGCATTGGGGGCTGATGATTCAGGGGGCGGGCAGCCCCTTCTCCAGCTCAGCCCCACCCTGTGTAGTCTGCTTCGCCATGTATCCCCCAGATCTTGGCCCAAGCTTCTCAGGCCTGCTGTTTCCCTTCCCACAGCTCCCAGGAGGCAGATGGACCCACCCCCTTTCACACGCTCCCCTGGGGCCACCCTCACTCACCAGCAGGGTCTGGGCAGCAATGCGGTGGGCCAAGCCACTGGGCATGCCCATCTTGACAGCACCTTCGGCCAGGGCCTCAGAGAAGGTGCATACCTGTAGGAGAGGGGACAGAGGGTATCAAAGCCAACACTCCGCTGTACACAGCACCCAGCCTGGAGAAGGCTTGGAACCCTCAGAACAAGGCCCAGAACACCAGCCACCAGTCCAGGGCCCAGGGCGGAGGCCTGAGCCCAGAGGTCTGACTGGAGCACTCCTGGGCCTCAAGGGCCAGGAAGACAGTGATGTGGAGAGAGCACAGCTCACGGGCAGCCCGGGGACCAAGCCGCTGGGTCCTGAGGTCAGGGGCTGCAGGGACCTGGAAAGGCCCGGCTTTGCTGAGGGCTGGCCTGTGGGGGCAGGGCCGGGGATGAGACAACACTCACGAAGGCCACGCCACTGCCACTGAGGCCGGTGTGAATGTCCACGTGGGCCTCGGGCACCTCCTCGCACTGCCCGCAGGCCTCCAGCAGGGTCTGCAGAAGCTTGACCTCGCTGCTCCCAGCATGGCGGCCCCGTGCCATCACCACGGCCCCCTCTTGGACCACGCAGGGCAGGTTGGGCGAGACCCGGAGTACCCGTGCAGTCGTGGGCAGCAGCTAGCCAGAGAGAGGCTGCAGTCAGGGAGCCTGTGGTATCGGCCCTGCCAGGCAGGCACATGCCTCAGCCAGCTGCAGTCTCCCTTCCCTGCTTCCCAGGCGTGGTGCGAGGAGGAACCCCAACCCCAGCTCTCTGGCTACCTGGCCACCTCTGCAGGCTGGCTGGGAGGCTGTCTGCCACCTGTCCCACCCAACCTGGTTTTCTGAAGGGCTGAGCCTAGGCTGGGGCCAGTCTGGGATGGCAAGGGGTGGGAAACCGAGTCTGGCTATTAGAGCCTACTCCGCGGTCAGAGCTTCAGCCCCCACCTCACCTCCACACGCCACTCACCTCCTCCAGGGTGCTCAGAGAGACCCCAGCAGCCACAGACACCAAGATGTGCTCAGCGGTGACCACAGGGGCCACCTCTGCCAGGACGGCTGGCAGGATGTGAGGCTTGGTGGCAAAGAAGATGAGTGAGCAGCTCTGCAGCACCTCCTGGTTCGAGTGGGTGGTCTGGCAGCCCAGAGCCTGCACCGGGAGCGCCAGGGCCAGGGCTGGGGGTAAGTGTGGCATCCTCCCAGACCACGGCCCTTCCTGCTGGAGACGATCCTGCACTCCCAGGGGTCTTATGGGTCTCTCCCATTGCAAATACCCGTACCACCCCACTCCCAATGTCCAAGACTCACCCACACCACCCATTCTTGCTCAGGACCCAACCAGGCACCTCATAGGGCCCCGTGATGTCAGCACCTGTGAGCCTCAGATACCAGCGAGTGCCCATGACCATCCCTGCCCACCCCAACACATGCACACACAAGTGCACATATGCACACACACACACACACTTGTGTGTGCTGGTTCACATACACTCACACACACACACCCCTTTACTCTGCCCTGTCCTTCCACGACTCTGCCTTTCCTTCTGGCCTTTGACCTCCCCTTCCCAAGCCCAGCGCAGCCCAGCCCAGCCCATCTAAAAACTTTAGCTAAATACCCTTCCCTGGCCCCAAGAAGTGTCTCAGAGGGACAGGAGCCAAGAGCCACCCTGGGCCCCTGGGGGAAGCCTCAACCCAGAAGAGCTGGGCCCCAGCTCACCCGGAAGTGGCAGAGGTTCCTGTCAGTTGGTGCACTGGCCAGCACGTGCTGAGCTTCCACTTTCCCTGGAGAGAAAGGCAAAGGCAGGGAAGTCGGTGAGGAGGTGGGGTGGAGGAAGAGTCAGCCTGGCCTGCCCCTGACTGAGCCACCCTGGGCCGTCCTGGCCCGGGCTGGCCTGAGGCTCTGCAAGAACCCAAGTGCTCGGCAGGGCTGCTCCCTGCAGCTAGGAACAGTCGATCAGACCCACTGGATTCTACTCAGCAGTCGCTGCCACCCACCTGCTGCTGCTGAGTCCAGAGGCCCTGCTGGACACAGGGGCCAGGAGCTTGCTTCGTCTACTGAGGACACAGATCCCAGGGAGCTCTGCCTCCTCTGGGGACAGGAAGGCTGGGGAGGGGGGCATGGTGGGGAGGGAGGCCCAATGAGGGCTGAGCTTTCCCAGGAGCAGGATATGTCTGTGCTGGGACGTCCAAGCAGAGACTAAGGGCCCATTTGGTAGAAATCATCTGTGTTTGTGGGCTACAAGGCTGGGGAGATTAGACTTCTGTGAGGTCTAACAGGAAGGCAGAAATGCATCCCACAACCTGAACATAGAGTGGATGAATCATGACAGGGATGGCTGCCGTGCACTGCCTACACACACCAGTACTGTGCTGCTCAACACTGAATCCGTACAGCCCTGGAGGGAGGTGATACTGCCAGGTTTCACAAGTAAAATACCTGAGACAGTAAAGTATTTTTGCAGTAAACTGTTTTCTGATCCCTCTGGATCTTGACATACGGCTGAAGGCAGAAAGCCAGCCTATAGTCTACACATAAAGGTTTCTAAATACTGTGGAGTAGAATTAGGCCAGCATTACCATTCCCTGCTGTAAACCAGCAGTTCTCAACCAGCAACGATTCCCCAAGCCCCGCCCCCTGCCCCCAGGGGACATGTGGCAGCGCCTGGAGAGATTTTTGGCTGTCACAACTGAGGGGTGCTACTGACATCTAGTGGGGAGAGGCCAGATGTGAAGGATGCAGAATTATCCGGCCCCAAATGTCCATATTACCGAGGTTGAAAAATCCTGCAGCATGCCACCAGGAGTGGAGCTGGCATACAAATAGGAAAAAGACTTGGAGGCTCAGAGAGGTCAAGCAAGTGGGCCAAGGCATGAGGCCAGAAAGTTGGCAGGAGATCCCACGCTCTAAGCTAGTGCTGCCCAACAGAAAATACCATTCGAGCCATATGTGTAACTTTACATTTTCTAGTAGTCACTTTAAACAAGTGAGAAGAAACAGGTGAAGTTAACCGCAATATATTTTATTTAATCTAATCCAACATAGCAAAAATATTATCCTTCCAACATGTGATCAGTATTAAAAATTACTAGGATGCGTTAGTTTCTTTTTGTGTGTGTGTGCTTAATCTTTCAAATCCGACGTATATTTTGTTGTACACACACAGCACATCTGAATTCGGACCAGACACATTTCAAGCGCCCAATGGCCATCTGTGGCTCGTGGCTACTGTAAGGACAACCGGCTCTAAGCCAATGCACGCACATCCCCTCCTCCTGTGCTCTCAGAGGGAAACAGAGCCCGGGGTAAGAGTCCGCCATCTGCCCTGGCACACGCCCGCCTGGCCCTGCTCCACCCCGGGGACCCGGCGCGGAGGGCCCTCGCTCCTCGCCCAGGATTCTGCGGAATTCACCCTTCCGGGCAGGTGGGTCCGTCCCTCCCACACCGGGCCGGTGTTGGACGCCCGCTAGCTCCCAGGTCCGGGCACCCCACGCGCCCCACGGCCGCGGCACCCACCGGCTCGGATGAGGCCTTGCGCGATGGCCTCCGCCATGCGCCCCGCGCCCACGAAGCCCACGCGCCCAGGGCTCGGCCCCGCCGCCGCTGCCATCTTGCCGCGTCGCTACCGCACCGCCCCCCGCCCCCGGCCGCGCCCAGCGCCCTCGGCCCACCAATGGGCTACGGTCTTCCCGCCCCCGTCCTCGTCGATTGGCTGCCAGGACCGCACGCTCCGCCCCCTCCTGTCCGGGCTCCGCGCTCTAACGCATGCTAAGCATTGGGCCCCGCCCTCTCGCTGCTCATTGGTCCGAGAGGGTCGACTTGACTCTGGTGGGCGTGACGCGTCGCGGGGGCGGGGCGCAATCTGAGGATGGGTCCTGTGCGGAGGGCGACGAGACCCAAGGGAGGACTACGGCCACGTGTGATCAGATCCTGATTTTCCAGAGGGCAGCTTGAGAGGCTCCATTCAAAGGCGAAGGGTCGGAAGGGGTAGGGGCTCCTGTGACGCCGTCCCGGAGATCGGTGCCCAGAGCGCGCCTGCTGGGTGACCGTCGCGGGGACGCTGCAGAGTCCAGAGACCACTGATTGGTGGTCCCTGGGCAGCTGAGCTTCCAGGAGGGTGCCATCCGCCCTGCTTCTGATGAAAGACCGACAGGCAGGATCCGGACTGTGGCCAGGTCAGGTCAGGTGCTGGGAAGTGGAGCCCCGCCAGCCTCAGGCGGGTCTCTCTGGGTGGGAGCAGCATTCAGAGCGCCCTGGTTCTCCATTTGGGGCCTGGGAGTGGTCTCAGGTGGGAAGGACAGGGCTGCCTGGTCACGGCGTGTGGTCAGCTCTTCCCTAAGCCACAGCAGGTCCAGGTGTCCAGGTGACAGCATAAAATTAACACTGCCAGTGAAATGTGAGCAAGGATCTATCGCTTTTCTTTTTTTTAAATGTTATATTTACTTGTAACACATTTTTTCTCCTGTCTTATTATTACTTTCGTGTGTGTGTGAGGAATATTTGCCCTGAGCCAACATCCGTTGCCAATCTTCCCGTATTTTGTAGGTAGATGACTCCACAGCATGGCTGATGAGTGGAGTAGGTCTGAACCTGGGATCCGAACCCACGAACCCTGGGCTACCAAAGCGGAGTGCATGTAACCGTAATCACTCAGCCATGGGGTCTGCCCTCACTTTTCTGTATTAAAGAAGTTTCTCCAGCAGCCTGGATGCTGGTTGCTGTGGGCCTCAGGGAGCTGTGGGGAGGAGGCAGGAGAGGCCTTCCTGGGACCTGGGACCCCAGCAAAGATCTGGCCCCTCGTGTTGGCCCTTGGGAAGATGGAGCGCTTGGCTACCACCAGGGGCCATCTTACAGACTGACGGGGGAGGGGGGGGGTGGGCGGGGTGTGCTTGTAATTTTTAATGGACATGGGAAAAATAAAGCTTGAACACCTGAGGGTGTAGTTTTTAAGACTGCATTTTAAAGATGTTTTGTTTTCTTCTTCAAAACTCTGACATGTTCTAAGCTCTTCAATAATAAATTCCATTCATTCAACACTGCCCCTGCAGGGTGTGGGCCCTACTCTGGGCCAGGGATGAAAGCCACACAGCAGGGGAGCGGATGGCTGAACCCCCACCCCGAGGACCTGCATTCTGTCTAGGACAGCCCCTGTACAGTGAACACACACACACAGAGGACAACACAGGGGGTGGCTAAAGACACACGATTTGTGTCCTGCCTCATGTGTCCAGGCCTCTCTGCTCTGTGCTGGGCCTCCTTCCCTCTGTTGTCACCTGCTGATCCAAGCTCCAGCTCAGACACCACCCCTTCCACCCGCTCCCTGAACCCGACATGGGCAGAGCCTTCATTCACAAAGGGTCCTGGAGCCCCCAAGTCCTGGGCAGGAGGGGGCTCCTAGGTGTTTTTAGACAAATCGGCAATCGCCCACCACAGGGTGCTCAGAGGGCAAAGCCCACCTCAGCTGAGACCTAAGAGGTGGGAAGCCCCTCTCAGAAGGGTGGGGGCCAGCCCCTGGGGAGGCTGGAGGATAAACCTCTCAGCTTGCCACAGAGAAAGTGGGTGGTGACAAATGCAGTATGAGGTCAGCTGGGCTCAGGGACAGAGGTTGGGACTCGTGCCTGGCACAGGGAAGACAGCCAATACCGCTTGAATAAATGAAGGAATGAATGTGGCAGGCGGGTCTGTGGTCAGAGAGAGCTGGGAGTCATCCACGTGAAGTGACAAAGGGGACCCAGGAGAGAGGGGCCCCAAGAAGAGGCAGGCCCAAGGCTGAGTCCCAGGGCCAGGGAAGGTGCCTGGGTCCTGGGTAAGGGGGGTCAGTGAGCTCTGGCCTGGGGGTTTTGGAGCTGGGCACTCCTGGGTCCACACCCCAGCACTGACTGACTGGCCAGGGGACCTGTCAGTCAACCTATCCAGACTCTGCTGTCTTCCTGTTGAGAATGAGGAGGCCCATGCTGCTCACCTCCCTACCCAGCAGACCCTCCTGTGCAGCACCTGTTACTGTCCCCATGGGTGACGGGAAGGCTGGGCTCCATCACCCAAGTTGCCACCTGAGGGCTAGGGAGATAAGGGGCCAAACCTGACTCAGCTCTCTCGTGGGGTCCCAGGGGAGGCTGAGCTACCCAATCACCACCCTCCCGAGATCCATCCACATGTCCACTCAGCCTGGGCAAATCCAGTCCCAGCATGTTTCCTCAAAGTCCTGGGGCTGAGCAGTGAAGCCCAGGGGACCTCAGGCCTACACATGGCCCTTCCACCCCAGGGACAGTTGGCCATTCTGTCCTAGCAGCTCTTGGGGGCTGAGCAGTCAGCAGGGGGATGGTGGGCCCTGGGGTTGGCCAGGGTCAGGGTGGCAGTGCCTGCATGTGGGGGACCACTGGCACAGAGCTGCCGGGGCCAGGCCTGTGAAAATGCACTTTATTGGCTCCCAAGGAGTAGGAGAGCGGGATCAGAAGGGGACACATCAGGACCCAGGGACTGGCACTGGGTAATGAGGTGTCTGGCCTGGTCAGGCCTTGGTTTCCCTGAGGACAGACATGACTGGTGGCCCTGCTGGACAGCTGCCTGGAGCCACCCTGGTAGAGGGGGTGGAACGTGGGCCAGGCTGCTGGGCAGCGCCCTCGACTCTGGCAGGGTCTGAGCATAGTTGCTACTGGGCTCTGCTAGCTGAGGGGCCCCTGGGGCCTTGGGGGGGTAAGCCGGCGCTGCTCCCGCCACTGTGCTTCATTTCCGGGCCTGCTCGTAGTTGTCGGTGAACCAGGCACAGGTCTCCTTCACAGCTGCAGACGTGGGCAGGTGAGGGGTGGTGGCAGGTAAAGGCTGGGGCTGCACTGACCTCCATTGGAGGTGGGGAGGGTGAGGGCCCAAGGGACACAGGGCAGTCACCCCCTGTGTCCTGCCTCCCTGATGAGGGTGTAGAGACCAAACCTGCAGGGCGTCCACTGCCAGCTGGCAGTAGAGAAGCTGAGGCCTAGGGAGGGGCAGTGGTGGCCCAAAGCCAAGGAGGGGCCAAGAGATCCTGAGGAATAGGGGTGGGGGGCCCTGGGAGGGACAGAGGGCTCACCCTGCTTGAAGGGTGTGAACCGGAAGTCAGGCAGGTAGGCCCGCAGCTTGCCGTTACTGGCTGTCTTCTTAAACTGCCCGTCTGACTTGGTTGTATCAAACTGGGTGCCCGGTCAAGGCCATAGCGGAAGGGGCAGCTGCTCCCCCAGCCTGCCCTTGAACCACCTCTGCCTTTCCCAGGGGAGCCTCAGGGAGAGAGCAGCAGATATCGCCCCCCGCCCCACCAGCTGCCAGGGTGAGTGCCACCGGGTGCGTCAGACCCGCAGTCCCTGTGCAGGAAGGCCCACGGTGCCACTGGGAGCCAAAGGATACAGTGACGTCACCATGGAAGTCCATGGCCTCCACCACAGCCTCGGCTGCCTCCTGGATGGAGACCTCATCCTCCTCGCCCACTGTGGGAATGAGGGCCCCACGGCCAGGTCAGGCCTCCTCCGCCTAGCCGCATGCCGCCCAGCCCAACAGATGTTCCCGCTCTGCCTTCAGCCACTCTCAGGCCAGACATAGGTCCTGCCCTGCTGTGGTGGGGGTCAGGGCCACAGGGTGCCCACCTGAGAGGATGATGGGTTCCACCTCATTGTACTCTCGAAGGACCCAGATGAAGAGCCGGGCCAGGTCCTAGAGGTCAGACAGGCAGGGTCAAAGGCTACAAATTACAGGCCAAATAGGGGCACAAGTCACCTCTTCCAAGTGCCCCTGCTCAGTAGGGGCACAGCCCAGGACCAACTGGGGACAGGGGTCCCTCCCTTTGGGCAGTCCTTGGCCAGCTGAGCCTCACCAGACGGAGTCCTTCCTCCTGCTGAGCTCAGAGCTGTACTCAGAGACTCCCGGGGGGCCAGGAGCCTACAGGGACTCAGCGAGGACCAGCGACTGTTCCTCCAGGGGCTCGGCCTGGACCCTCACCCCCTCCCAGGATCCCTCATGCTTCTTCACAGACAGCATGCAAGGCCCAGGGAGACAACTGTGCACCGTCCTGCACGAACCAGTGAGTAGATGAACTGTCTCCGCGGCTTCCCTGTACCCCACACCGTCAGGGCTGAGCCACTGCCTGCAGATTCAGGGAGGGGGCGGGGGTCAGAGGGGGCTGTGCCAGCCGCCACCCCCTCCTCCCAGCTACCTCCCAGGGACCCCATCAGGTGGGTAACCTGGCTGAGGGTGCTGGGTGGCGGGCACTCACTCTTGGCCAGGTGCACCTTGTGGATGAGGCCGGGCAGCACGTGGCCGTCCTCGATGTTGAAGTTGTCATGGGGCCCGAAGACGTTGGTGGGGATGACAGCAGTGAAGGTGCAGCCATGCTGCTGGAAGTAGGCCCTACAGAGGCGCAGCATCTCCTCCGGGCCTGCCCTGGACCACTGAGCCCACCCTACCCCACCCCGGCCTCTGACAGGTGGAAAAAAGAGGCCAACAAGGAAGGGAGAAGAAGCCTGCTGGGGTACCCACTGGGCCCCACTCCCCGCCCCCGAGGGGCTCGGGCGCTCCTCCCGCATTCCTGGCTGGCCTCAGCTGGGCCCGCGCGAAGACCTGTTCTGCACGTCGATCATCCTCTTGGCATAGGAGTAGCCAAAATTGCTGCTGTGCGGAGGCCCATTGTGGATCTGCGGGAGCAGAGGAAGCGCTGCTTCCGGGCCCGCCCCTGCCCCGGCCAGGCCCCGCCTCGCCTCGCCCCGCCCCGCCCCTCACCATGGTCTCGTCGATAGGATAGGTGGTCTTGTCAGGGAAGATGCAGGTGGACAGGCAGGAGACCACCTTTCGCGCGCCCACCTCAAAAGCCGAGTGCAGGACGTTGTCGTTGATGTGCACGTTTTTCCTCTGCGGGGGCGGGGCAGGTTCAGGCCCCTCCAGGAAGGACCCCAGCCCCTACTTGCTTCCAGGGAAAAAAGCCCGGACACACCCCGGCCCGTCCAAAGCAGGCGGTACTGAGCTGGCTCCTCCTAACTGCTCCCCGGGACAAGGCGGAGCCGCCCAGCACAGGCTTTCCAGAAACCAGTGCCCGCTCCTGGCCTGTTAACTCCTCAGCAGGCAGTCCCCTCCCCAGGGCTGTAGGAGGGTCCCGGCCTGCCTTCCCGGAGGCTGGGGGAGGGCCCTGGAGGAGAGGACCACACCCGTCAGTCAGGGCTAGGTCCACCTACAGGGGCTGCTGAGGCCAGGGCAGGTAGTGCACTCCGGGCCAAATCTGGCCCTGGAGCAAGGGTGGAGAGGAGGGGCCCTCCGCTGCCCACCCCGAGGAGCTCACCCTGGCTCTACTGCCCAGTAGCAGTGAAGCCTTGGCCAGCCCCACCCCTACCCCGGCCCTTCCCCTTCTGGAAATTGGACATGAGATGGCCAGGGCATTTGGACTGCTCTGGGGAGGGGAGAGGTGGTGGCTGGGCAGCCTGCTAGGAAGGTTGCAACTGGGACAAGAACGGCCCTGAGGTAACAGGGGACCCTGGGCAGAACCTGGTCTGAGCCTCTGCCACCCAGTGCCCTATGCAGGGCCAAACCACACCAAGGCCAGTTGCACAGAGATGCTGGGGCCAATCCTCTGGGGTACAGCCCAGCAGGGGCAAGGCTACGGGCAGAGCCCTACTCTCCTCGAGCCCCTCACTCCATTTCCCCCATCCCCCTAGAACCCAGTTCACACCTCTGCACCCTGGAGTGCACGGTGGACCTGGCTCAATGTGCAGCTGGACTAGCACAGGTCCTAGAAGCAGATGGTTCTGGAGACCCAGAGGGCTCAAGGGGCAGGAACCAGCCCCAGGTCACACAGTGAACACTGGATTCTCTCAGCTTCTCCAACCTACTGGTCAGCTCCGTGGCTTTTCCTATTGGGCTAAATGCCCCAGGCCCACCAACATGCTTCCCTGCCCACAGACCAAGTGTGGGTCACTGGGGGCCCCTCAGGGGCTGCCCTCGCCAGGCTGTGCCAAGCCCTGACCCTCAGGGACTTCCTGGGCTCGAACATAAGCTGGTGAAGGTGGCCAGGAAGTTCCTAGAACCCTGGCTCCTGGCTCCCAGTGCTCGTTGGGGCCCCCCGACTTACCCAGAAGTCTAAATTGTATTTGATATTCCGGAACAGGCCCCCCACCATTGCAGCAAGATGGATGACATGCGTGGGCCGGACTTTTTCAAATAGGGCTCGGGTCTGTGCAGCATCCCTAGGGGGAGCCAAGCCGTCAGGGGCTCTTTGGAGGCCTGAGGGAACTAGGACCCTGGGGTTGGGGCACCGGGGGCAGGAGCTGAGCAGGGCTGGTGGCAGAAGGGACAGCCAAAAGGGAAAGTGGCCAATTCAGGCACTGGTCTGAGGAGGGTGTGTGCTTCCAGGAAGACATGGGAGGATGTTTGCCCAGGAGCAGAGCTGTGCACACCAGGCCAGGCTGGTCACCTGGCAGGGAGGGCCCAGGCATGCAGCCACTAGGTTCAGGGGACAGGCCTACCCAAAGCTCTCAGTCTGGAGAGGGCATTGGCAGGGGTGCACCGGGGATGGGCCCACTCACGTGAGATCAGCGTCCTTGGAGGAGACGAACACCCAGTCCTCTCCAGGCAGCCTGGCCCCATCAGCTACCACCTTCTGGATGGCTCTGCCCACCAGCCCAGAGCTCCCTGTCACTAAGATCCGCATGGACCCCTGGGGCTCACCCATGTTGGCTGCACCTGTAGGGCCAAATGGTGTGAGGCTGAGGCCATCATGTCCCCATCCATCAGAAACCAATTCCCCTGAGACGTCACTGCCTGGGGTCACTGCGCTTAGCACTGGGCCCCACAACAACTGTCCAAGGCCTGGCCCCAGGCTCCCTGGGGCAAGTGGTACAGGATGAGGCCTCCAGGGAGGGGAGATGGCCTCCTGGGGACCAGAGAGATCCAGCTGACCTGAGACATCTCCTCCTCCCAGCCACATTCCCTAGGGAGCACTCGGCCTAAAGCTCCACAGGGTCCTTGGGGCTACCACCCATCCCAGTGAGCTTGATTGCAACTCTGCCCTGCAGACCCAATCCACAACCCCCACCGGGCCAAGAAAGGGTACTTTCAGCTCCCCTTTGGCTGACAAGAGGGGAGACAGATAACCTTGGGGCTGGGGGCTCCTGGCTCAGATCGTTAGGGCTGCTTCCAGCCAAAGCCCATATGCTACAGAGGAGAAAGGACCGACGCCTGTGTTTGCAGCCGGGTGCCCACCCGCGGCCGGCTGGTCCCCGAGAGTCTTTGCGAGCCTGGTCCTACTGGGCAGGTCGCGCTTCGGGCTCAGAACTGGACAGGCCTTGGGGCAGCACCCCCTCGCCCCCGAGGACCCCATCCTGGGGGCTGGAAATCTGATCCGGCAGCTACAGGACAGCTCTGCCGCCTCTCCCGCAGGGCCCCAAGGCCAGCCCCGTCGGGAGGGGGCCCTGCCCAGACATCTGCTGCTCCCGATCGCGGGGACAGCCCAGCAGCAGCCCCGTGGGGAGACCCCACTGCGGCCGGTCCCTTCCCACGCCCCCAGGATCCCCGCACGCCTCACGGCTCTTTGGCTGTCACCGAGCACCCAGTGCCCAGGCACGGGTCGCCAGATCGCGCCGCCGTGGGGTCCCCTTGGTGCCCCGCGCCCTCTCGCCCTTGCCCGGTCCCACCTGCCCGAGGTCCGGAGAGCCACTTCCGGCACTGGCGGAGCCTCCAGCCACGCTTGGGGCCAGGTAGAGGGGGCGGCCCCTCCCGCAGCACTCTGGGAAATGGAGTCCTCGCGAGGCTTCCCGGGCGCTGCTGGGCAGTAGAGTCCGGGGCCGCGCAGCATCCTGGGAAATGTAGTTCTCGCCAGCTCTATGTCCGCTGGGCGGGTCCCGGAGGCCGATCTAGGAGCTGTGGTCTCAGGGTCCTCGGACCACGACCTCCTTAACCCAAACGAGGCGCAGGGCATGAGCTCCTGCTGGGGAGGGTGGAAGGATGGAGAGCTGGGGAGGCCGCCATCCCTGAGACCTCCTAACCTCGGGAAGGCAGAGCGGGAGCTCCCCGCCCACGGCGGGCACTCGGCTGAGCCGGCGGGACAGCGGGCTCGGTGGGCTCCCGCGCTGCCGCCCGCAGGCCCGGGGGTGACGGGGCGCCGTGTCCAGGAGGGAAAGGCCTCTCGGCCTCCCTACACGGTCTCCTCCCCGCGGCCCACTGGCCGAGGCAGTCACCAGGCCGGACTCGGGTGGGGCGTAGACGGCACCGGGACGGGGGCGCAGCCGCAAAGGGCGTGGCCACAGCGGCAGCGGGGAGTTGGGGCCGCCTTTGTAATCAGCGGACCGCGGAGGGGGCTTCCAGCAGGGGAGCATCGGCTCAGAAGCTGCCCTTGGGGGAATGGAGCCAGGGGCGCCGCCAAGAAGTCAGGATGGGGACCCCGGAGAGGGCCTGGGGGCGTCCATTCGGTCTGAGCCCAGAGAAGGGACTGGCACTCTGAGGGGGCTGGGGGTAAGCAGGAAGGAGGCATTGGCCAGCAAGTCTCCCTTCTGGGGCTGTTCGCCCTCTTGACTCCCCTCCATCCCCTCTGATACAACTTTATGAGCCCCTAGATTGTGAAGGTATACGCGTGCGTACTCGGTCCGCACAGCCACAGCCGAGAGTGGGCCATTGTCAACCCCTTGTACAGATGAGGAAACTGAGGCTCGAAGGCCTGAGATAGCTCTCCAGACTCACACGGCAGGCGATGGCAGAGCGACAGGAGCCGGTCAGTCGGTAGCTCCCTCAGGTTCTGGGTCGGTCTCTGTCCTGCGGTCTGTCGGGGCCTCTCCTCCTCATCCCTGGGACCTTGACCATCTTCTGTCTGGGAGTTTGTTTGACCAGATGTCCTGCCATCACGTCTCAAGCTGCATCTCAAACTGCCTCCCTTGGGCCCTTCTGTGAGTGGCGGTGCCATCCCCCCACGGCGAGGCCTGCCCTGCCCTCGCTGGGATACGTTGCAGCTTTGAGGAGAAAGGCAGGGCCTCGCTGCTCGCTGCTCAGAGCGCTGTCCTCCTCCTACTGGGGAGGCTGGCGACAGGACTGCCCCTTCCCTTGGTGAGAGTTCACAGGGGCCCGCGTGCCTTCTATCTAAATGTAAGTATTTGAAAGCAATCGACCAAGCCAACAAACTGGTAAATAAAATGGGCTCTGCCCTCCTACCTGACGACATGTTATTATGAAAGTACATTTCATAATTATAAAACTCAAAAATATCCCTAAGGCTATGGTTTTATATGAATGGAAATCAGCAAACTATCAGATTACTGAATGTAGTTATGACTACTCGCTTCCAGGTGCTGTGGTGACAGGCAGGCAGGGTTAGTTAATAAAATAAAGACCCCATAATTCCCAAATTGTTATATATTCATCTCAAACAATTTAGTTTTCTTGTCTTCATTTCAGAAAAATTACTAATTATGTTGTTATAATCAAAATGTCTCACATAATTTGTATTCTACTGACTGTAATGCCAAATTAGACAATCTTTCTTAAGTACTTTTTCATTTTTTTTGTACTTTTCATTGTACTTTTTCATTTTTTTTGTTTTTTAATTTGGTTCAGTTTGGAGAAACTACTTTGCTGAGGCAGTGGCAACTGGAATTGTCAATAAAATCCATAAAGCAGTACTCAGATTCAGAAGCAAACCATGGATTTTTATATATTACCTCCCCACATTGCATTTTATAATTTATCAGTATTGCAGAAAATATTAGCAAATATTTTAATTTCAATTTAAAATCATCACTCTTACAGAGCGCCATTCACCATCTCTTACTGCAATATAGTATTTCTTAAGTTCTTTCACATTTTTCATGCTAGAATGTTACAAAGAAAACCAAAAAAAGCAGAATGACACAATTCATTTACAACTCTCTTTAATTGGCATTACACCTTAATCTACAACAGCCAGAAAATAATTTATATTAAAATTACTTTGAGGATTATTTTTGTGAAAGTTTCTTCCTTAGTAGTCATACAAACATTTTTGTTTCTCCTTGTTTCAATTTTGCATGTTTTATTGGAATATTACTCTTGTGTATTTCGTGTGCAGTTTCTTTCAATTTAGAAAAAGATTTTCTCTAAAATTAAAGAAATATATTTTTAAATCCTTTTGAAATGGAATTGTCAATCTTAGCTCTGTGTGGGGTTTGGATAAGCTTTTACAAACGTCATTAATGACCAGTAACAGTTCATACCCAATAACTGAAGAGTGCAAATTCAAGATGGATCTTATTTTCAGGAAAGACAATTGGTTCTTCATTTGAGCACCTTCTGTTGCTTCCCTTCTCTCTTTTAGAGCTTCTCAAACCCTGTCAACATTAAATTTAATCTTTTAACAGCATTTAGTCACTGTTTCCATACTGTGGCCAAGGCAAGGAGAGGTTCAAGGTCAAAACTGGCCCATATTTCATCAGATGTTCCATCTTTGGGCTAAATCAAAAAATATCATATGTAATTTTGAGTTGTTTTAAGGAACGTCATCAATCTCATTGCAACTGAGGCCACATCTCTTAGGGACAAATGGAAATGATGCTTCATAAATGACACAGATAATACATCTAGTTTTTCTAGATGTATTTCTAGAACAAGCCTAAATTCTGGCTTGTTCATCTTTTTCTCGAGCAACCATTTTAGCTCCATTTTCATGGACTTACCTTCAACAATCTTCTAAATCAGTGCATAAAATTTAAGGTTTTTTAAAAAAAGTTTTTCACTTAAGTCAAAGCCTGTATTATATTACCAAGAGTAAAATCAGTGAAATACTCATTAATTTCCACTTTTTTGTTTTCATTTTTGGAAGTTCATCAATATCAATAATAAATGTTAGTTGTTCAACACGAATTGGCCCCAGGCACAATCTAATGAAATGTCCTTATAACAGTTGCTGGGTTTTGTCTATGCACCTTATGTCCAGCCATGGATGTGAGCACGGCTGGCTCACTCTCTCTTGTCTTTTATTTAGGGTGGCGTCTGTTTCAAGGACTGAGAGGGTGCAGAGCAAAGGACTATCAAGTAACAGCAAAACACATAAATGCACCAGTTTATATTTCTTTTAAAAATCAGGCATTTATACCTCACACCCATTAGGATGGCTTCTATCAAAAAGACAGAAAATAACAAGTGTTGACAAAGTTGTGGAGACACCCAGAGCCACTGTGCACTGCTGGTGGGGATGTAATGGGCTGTGGCTGCTATTACCATAAGACCCAGAAATCCTGCTTCTGGGTGACCCCAAAGAATTGAAAGCAGGGACTCAGATATCTGTTCATAACAGCAATATTTACAATAGCCAAAAAGTGGGAGGTCTTTTCCTTAATTAAAAAAAGAAAGTCATTTGTGACTTCTGACTTAAAGCAAGATGAAAATCACCCCCTCAACATTTGTGAACTATTGGGGTGGGAGGCAGGAGGGACAGAAGGAGAGGGCTTGGACCTCAAAAACACAAATTTCATCTCGAAAATCAGAACCCAAAAGGATGGAATGTTAGCCCACATTGAAAACCCACCAAAAAGTCTTTTTAAGCCAGACTGCTTTTTCCAGAGTGGCTACACCATTATACATTCCCACCAGCTATACTTGGTTTTTACAATTAACCCGAGAGTCCTTTTCGTTTGTGAAGTGAGCTTTCTCTTCCCTCATACTGATGTTGTATATTCCCTTAGTCTTACTTCTGCTTGTAATGCTTTCTCGTCTGTCCTTTCCTCTGGCGGTGCACTTGCGATTGGGCACTTTGTCTCCTCGGCGTTAGAAGGTCTAGGTCCCTTTGTCAGCTTTGCAGGAGTTCTCTTTACAACATTGTAAATGCCGCATA
>NC_060282.1:1219917-1316818 GCF_021613505.1 Equus quagga | reverse complement strand
TCTTTACAACATTGTAAATGCCGCATATGCCTCCACTTCCCCTGTCATGCAGAGGCAAACGAAGAGAAAGTCTCCTTCTGTCAACGACCTGATTATTTTGAGGACATGATGCCACCCGTGAGCACCAGGAAGCAAGCCAGAGAACAGACGCAGGAGAGAGGCTTGTCCCAGGTCCCGGGGCTACCCTGGACTGTCGTCTTCTGGCTTCTGGTTTTGAGAGATGATCCATGTTCCTCTTTGTCAAACAGAAAGAATGCCTGTGCCTGACAGACTGGGCTTCCAGCTGTGGCCCTTCATCCGCTTGTCATCACAGCTTCCTCCTTGCAGAGGACCCAGGTGGAACTGGCCATTGCTTCCCAACCCCCTGGACACATGATGGGCCAAAGGTCAGCACAGGACTCAAATCAGCCCAGTGAACATCTGTTCCAGAACTTGTCACAATGGAGATAGTTGACAGGAGCCTTTTCCTCTCAGGCCATGGTGCACGGCTGCCTGCAGCCATTGTATTCCCACCAGGGAGAAGGTGCAGCTGCAGCAGGAGAGAACTGTCAACTTAAAAAGTGTATCCGCCAGCTGTTTTACTCACAAACCGTGTTTATTTGGGAATAGCCAAAAAGAACTTCAATTCAGGAGGTACATCCTACAGCAAACCATAGGCAAATCCAGAAAACAAACCAGGGAAGAGGTTTTCTCTATAAGAGAAAAAGGGGGAGAGGGCGGGGCTATTCTAAAGGAAAGTCCATACAGTGAGAGTAACAGTTCAGGGCAGCAATGGCTTCTCATTGGCTGAGCTGCAGTGTTTCTCATTGGCTGAGCTGAAGCGTTTCTCATTGGCTGAGCTGAAGCGTTTCTCATTGGCTGAGCTAAAGTGTTTCTCATTGGCTGAGCTGCAGTGTTTCTCATTGGCTGAGCTGCAGTGTTTCTCATTGGCTGAGCTTCCACGTTTCTCATTGGCTGAGCTGTTGCTGGGCAATGAGAGGAATCTTCCTTCATAGTAAAGTAGTTTTACTTTTTGCCCAAGATGTAAGTGAGTCTCTTCCTGTTCGCTGTAATTGACGATGTGTGATGGGGCATGAGAGCACCCCCTACAGGTTTTCCCGACTCCAGTTTAGGTGAGGTTTCTCTTACTCCTTGCAGAGAACAAAGCCACCTCGAGCACACACAAATGGAGGGTGGGGGAGGTGGGATGAAATCCTCCCTGTCACCTGCCCTACCCCCGCCCTTGCCAGCTCCGTTCAGCTACCTCTATCATCCTGACAGTTACCCTCATATCTTTGCAATAACTCCTCCATTTTTGCATAAGCTAGTTCAAGATTGATTCTGTGAACTGCAAAAGAAGAATGCTGGTAAATGTAACAGCAAAGATGGAAAATCAATACATGAAGCTGCTTTGGGACCTGCCCATGTCAGGGGCACCACTCCTCTGGATCGGGCCTTGGGGAGCTCGAGACATCCATTTCACACATCAAGCACCTTGCTCAGCAAAGTGTGTGGCATTTTACATACATATTACATTTTTAGAAGCACTGTTCCAGGAGGCATGGCCTGGCTGAAGACTTTCCCTGTCTCTTTCTCCCATGAAATGCAATGCCAAGCAATATTCAAACATCCCCCCAGAGCCTCTTCCCTATACCTAAAGGTGAAAGGGCTGTCTCTCTCTCTCTCTCTCTCAGCTCTTGGCCACACATATAGTGTTTGTGTTTGGGATTGGGTGAGAGATAGGGCACCGCCTACTTGAGATCAAGCATCTGACAGCATATCCAATGACCATTCTAAAAATGGAGGAGTTACAACCCCTCATTGCTTTCGCAGGGCAAAAATTGTGGATTTGTGACATCCAATTACAACTCTGTTACCATATTTGGGATTATGGTGGGACAGTATAAAAAATACTTTAATAGATACATTAAAGAGACAGTACATTTCAAATTGGTATTATTATCATTTTTTTGCTGAGGGAGATTTGCCTTGAGCTAACATCCATTGCCAATCTTCCTATTTTTGTATGTGAGCTGCTTCCACAGGATGGCCACTGACAGACGAGCAGTGTAGGTCTGCACCCGGGAACCAAATCAGGCTGCTGAAGTGGAGTGTGCTGAACTTAACCACTAGGCCACCACAGCTGGCCCTTAGGAGATCATTAAAAGCAGAAGACCACTTAGGGGGCCATTGTAGTAGTGCAGATAACAAGGACTCAAAAGTTTACCTACTGAAGCAACATTGAGATGGTAGAATAACAGGACTCATGATTCATTGGCTATGCAAATTGAGCAGAGGAAGTCAGGAATGATACCTGGTGTGGTGGTTGGTGCTATGTGTCAACTTGGCCAGGTCGTAGCACGCAGTGATTCAGTCAAACACTAATCTAGGTGTTGCTGTGAAGCTTTTTTTTTTTTTTTTTTTTGAGATTGGCACCTGAGCTAACATCTGTTGCCAATCTTCTTTCTCCTCCCCCTCCTCCTCCTCCATCTTCTTCTTCTTCTTCTCCCCAAAGCCCCCAAGTACGTAGTTGTATATCCTAGTTGTGAGTGCCTCTGGTTGTGCCATGTGGGATGCCACCTCAGCATGGCTTAATGAACGGCGCCATGTTCACACCCAGGATCCAAAGCAGTGAAACCCTGGGCCACTAAAGCAGAGCGCCTGAACTTAACCACTTGGCCATGGGGCCAGCCCCACTGTGATGCTATTTTTAATGTTAACATCTTCAATCAGTTAGTTGACTTTAAGAAAAGGAGACTTTCCTCAATAATGTGAGTCTCATCCAGTCAGTTGAAAGGCCTTAAGAACAAAACTGAGGTTTCCTAACGAAGAAGAAATTCTACCTCAGGATTGTAGCATCAGCTCTTACCTGTGAGGCCCAGCTGCCCGCCTCCCCTACCGATTTCACTTGCCAGCCCCACAATCACATAGGTGAATTCCTTGAAATGAAGGTCTATATCTATACGTATCTATCTAGGTAGATAGACGTACATATTTGTATTTGTATCTGATATCTATCTATCTATCTTGATCCTGTTTCTCTAGAGAACCCTGACTGATACACCTGAGTTTCTATCTAGGGCACTATATGGTGAGTGGAGCGTTCACAAAGGGAAGTGTAAGAGCTGGAATAAAGACAATTGTAAACTGAATCTAGTAGCATAGTAGAAGGATTATACACCATGACTAAATGGGATTTATTCCTGCAATGTAAGGATGGTTCAATATGCAAAAATCAATGTAATACGCTACATTAATAGAATGAAGAAAAAATACATGATCATCTCAGCAGATGCAGATAAATCATTTGACATAATCTAAAACCCTTTCATGATAAGAACATTCAATTAACTAGGAATAGAAGGGAATTTCCTCAACTTGATAAAGGGTATTTATGAAAAACCCACAGCCAACATCATACTCAGTGATGAAACAGTGAAAGCTTTCCTTCTAAGTTCAGAAATTAGACAAGAACGTCCACTTTTGCCATTTTTATTCAACGTGGTACCTGAACTTATAGCCAGAGTAACTAGGCAAGGAAAAGAAATAAAAGTCATCCAAATTGGAAAGAAAGAAGTAAAACTATCACTATTCACAGATGACATGATCTTATATATAGAGAAAACCCTAAAGAATCCACAAGAAACTGCTAGAGCTATACAACGAATTCAGCAAAGTTTCAGCATACGATATCAACACACAGAAATCAGTTGTATTTCTGTATACTAGCAATAAACAATCCGAAAAGGAAATTAAAAAAACAATGATTCACTCTAGTGTCAAAAAGAATAAAACACTTAGGAATTAATTTAGCCAAGGAGGTGCAATATTTGCATACTGAAAATTGCAAAACATTGCTGAAAGAAATTAAAGAAGATCTACGTCAGTGGAAAGCCATCCTACGTTCATGGGTTGGAAGACTTAACATTGTTAGGTTGGCAGTACTACCCAAAGTGATCTACAGAGCCGATACAATCCCTGCCGAAATCACAGCAGCCTTTTTTAATTTTATTTTCTGTGGAACCGGAAAAGCCAATCCTCCAATTCGTATGGAATTGCAAGGGGCCCAGAACAGACAATATAATCTTGAAAAAGAAGACCAACGTTGGAGGATTCACACTTCCTGAATTTCGAAGTACACTACAAAGCTACAGTAACCAAAGCAATGTGGTACCGGCATAAGAATAGACATAGAGACAAATGGAATAGAACTGAGAGTCCAGAAATAAACCCATACATCTATAGTCAATTGATTTTTGGAAAAGTTGCCAAGGCCATTCAAAGGGAAAGAATAGTCTCTTCAACAAATGGTTCTGGGACAACTGGATAGCCGCATGCAAAGAATGAAGTTGGACCCCTACCTCACACTACATACAAAAATTAACTCAAAATGAATCAAAGACCTAAGTGTAAGAGCTAAAACTTTAAAACTCTCAGAAGACAACAGGGGTAAATCTTCCTGATCTTGAATTTTGTAATGGATTCTTAGATATGATATCAAAAGCACAAGCAACAAAAGAAAAAATAGACAAATTGAGCTTTATCACATTTTAAAAATTTATGCATCAAAGGACTCTATCAAGAAAGTGAAAAGACAACCTACAGAACGGGAGGGAATACTTGTAAATCATATATCTGATAAGGGTCTAGTACCCAGAACATATAAAGAACTCTTCCAAACCAACAACAAAAAGACAAACAGCCCAATTAAAATTGGGCAAAGACTTGAACAGATGTTTCTCCAAATATATACATATACATGGCCAACAAGCACATGAAAAGATGTTCGACATCACTAGTCATTAGGGAGATGCAAATCAAAACCACAGTGAGACACCACTTCACACTCATTGCAATGGTATTAATAATAATAATTACAATAATAACAGTAACAACAATAATAAAATAATAAATAACAATAATAATAAAAATAAGTGTTGACAAGGATGAGAAAAAATAGGAACCCTCGCACATTGCTGGTGAGAATGTTAAATGGCACACCCACTGTGGAACACAGTTTGGTATTTCTCAAAAAGTTAAATGTAGAATTACCATATGACCCAGCGATTGCACTCCTAGGCATATGCTCAAGAGAAATAAAACACATGTTCACACTGAAACTTGTACACAAATGTTTATAGTAGCACTATTCATAATAGCCAAAAGGTGGAAACAGCCCAAGTGCTTGTCAGTGGATGAATGGATGAACAAGATGTGGTCTATGCATACAGTGGAATATTATTCAGCAATAAAAAGGAATGAAGTACTGACACATGTTACAACATGAATGAACTTTGAAGACATTACATTAAGTGAAAACATCCAGACACAGAAGGTTGCCAAGTGTATGATTCCATTTATATGAAATATCTAGAATAGGTAAATCTACAGAGAGAGAGCAGATTAGTGGTTGCCAGCTACTAGTGATGGAGTTGGGGGAACAGGGAATGGCTGCTTAATGGGCACAGGTCTCTTGTGAGGTGATGAAAATGTTTTGGAACTAGATGGTCGTGACGGTTGCACAACTTTGTGAATGTACTAAATACCACTGAATTGTACACTTTAACATGGTTAATTTCACGTTATATGAATTTCAACTCAGTAAAAGAAAAGCAAACAAATAACAGCAAAAACAAAAATCAATTGCAGAGAGGTGAGAGACTTGAGAGCCATTTCTAAGGAAGAAAGAGCAGCATGTGGTGGCAGTGGGATGTGGGAGGTGAGGGGAGGGAGGAGTTGAGGAGGAGACCAGAATATAGATATTGGGTGGACGGTGAATCTACAAATGGAAAGAGAATCCACAGGAGGATTAACAGTTGCTGTTTTTGGAAGGGAGAGGGAAGGCAAAAATGAGGTCAGTCATGCCATGTTGAAACTGAACTGTCTCTAGGACATTTAAATGAAGATTTCTAGTAGGTATCTGGAGAGAGGAAGGAGCAAGTTGAGGTGCCACATTACTGTCGCCGAATACATGGTCTGAGAAGAAAAGAAGGCTTAGGGCATCACCGGATTTTACATTCACCTTCAGGGGCAAGGCTGGAGAGGAGGCTCTGACTGCCTTAGCTTCAGTCACATGTCGACCAGGTGGGAAGGGAGGGTGGTGTATCTAGATGGATGGTACCACCACGACTGTGTACAACCGACCCTAGGAAGTGCCGCAAACCAAAACTGAGGAAATTTTGCAAAAAGAAAAGGGGAGGGGATGGATGTGGGATAGGCTAAAACAAGAGAGATTCATTACAGTCCACCCCTTGACTACCCAATATCCACATAGGTACCTCTTTCCGTAAAGCAATTGGAAACTTTTCTCAACCCTTTCCAACATAATGCAATTATTGCATACATCTGAAAGTGCTCTCTCCCTGTCCCCAAAGGGAGATAATCCAACGTCTGCTTCATTTATTGCATCCTGTCTCACATCTAGTGTTTCTGAGCCATGTCTCCTCCTTTATTTCTGGCAAGAGTCTATCACATATTTTGCATCTTATGAACTTAATGTTGAATTTACCTATTGCTATCACATCCTAGTAGGAAAGAGAAAGGAATAAAATATGGCTATAACAAAAAATACGACTACGACACATTAAGGAAATAATTATGGAAGGGGCCACAGTGCTTGTTCAAGCCTGAGGCAAACTTATTTTTTCTTTTGTGAGTGATCTACTACTTTTTTCTGGATGTTTTTATTGTATTTAACCTTTGAAGTAATTTCAGTAGTCGTGCTGCTCTCTATTATTTTCTTAGTGCACAGTATTGAGATCAGATATTCCTTTAGTTCAGGAGAGATTTCTTCTGTTAAAGCTTTGACTCTAGATAATTTGGGTAAAACACTGGCCAACACCAAAATCCCACCGCCCCCTTTTCATCGTCAGTTTACCTATTGGCATAAGGATTCCTAAAGAGGCAAAATGAGATGACTCAACATAACACGTCATATACTTTATTGTATATTTGTATATTTCCTAGAATGATCTTGTAGTGCTTCTTTATTTAAACTGTCCATGAGAAAATGGCTGAACACACTTCGAGTTTCACTATACGTGGTGACGCTCAGCCTTTAGGTGCAAGCATGATCCTTCCAGGAATGCCAGGTTTAATTGGTGAGCACGGACACAAAGGAAGAGCCTTGCCCTGCTCCTCGATGCTTGGGCAGCGTTTGCCAGCTCACTTTCATATCACTCCGTGTGTTTCACGACCACTGGTCTATTTTATAACCTCGTCTCATATTTCTACCATGTGTTTTAATAGTCTTTAACGTCATCATTGTATAGAAAACTTTTGTACTATGCAAACTCATTCTCTCTGGAACTGGCTGAAAAAAGCACAAAAACGAAATGCACACTCCACGTTTCATACTGCCTGACTTAAGGAGAAAGTCAGCGCACAGGAAAGTGAGGCTGAGTGAGCAAAGCCTTCAGTGCCTGACAGCGCTAGGGGCTGAGCTGGCCGAGGAAGGAACCACCACATCTGCTGCAACAAATCAGCATCCGAGAATAAAAAGCCAGAACCAAATGATGGCTAGAACTTCCTGACCTTCGGACTCCCTTCGCCAGGTGCTCAGGTGTGTTGTGTGATGAAAGATTATCCAGACGCTCTGCAGCCTGTCTGGGTTCCAAAGGCGTTTAGAACCCATCTATGTTGCAACAAAGACCTGCATTTAAAAAATAAAATCCGGATGCACTTCAAAATAGTAACCTTCAAAGCATCCATTTGTCCAGTTTGCTGCTACAGCGAGGCCGAACGGAGCAGACTTCAGGGCGGCGCCGGCGAGGAGCAGGGAGCCTGGGCGGCCCTCCTGTTACGGGAGGGACCTGAAATGCACACGTTGATCGTGGGTGGAGCAACAATCCGGTCCCCGACGCTGGGCGCGCTGTGGCGTTGCTTCCACTTGCCCGGGGACATCCTTCTGGGGTCCCTCCACGGAGGAAGAGCCCTTCATTTCTATGGAGGCCTGGAGCGAGTCGCAAGCCTTCTCCCCTCCAGCGGCAGCTTCCAAAGCTTAACTCGCAGAGGTCCAAGCGGCACCGCTGCACAGGTGGGATTTCTGATGGTTTCTAAAGCTTGACTTCCAGATGAAACTCTTGCCGCATCTCGCGCACTGGAACGGCCTCTCTCGGGTGTGGATCCGCCGGTGCTGGGCGAGGAGGGTGCTGTAATTGAAGGTCTTCCCGCACCGCTCGCACCCGAAGGGCTTCTCGCCGCTGTGGACCCGCTGGTGGCGGTGCAGCGTGGAGAGGCGCGTGAAGGCGCGGCCGCACTCCCCGCATGCGTGCGGCTTCTCGCCCGCGTGCGCGCTGCGGTGCTGCGCCAGGTGGGAGCGCTGGCTGAAGGCGCGCCCGCACTCCGCGCACGCGTGCGGCTTCTCGCCGCTGTGGGTGGCCCGGTGCCTCACCAGGCGCGAGAGGTACCTGAAGCTCTTGTCGCACGTTTCGCACGTGTGCGCTCTCTCCCCTTTAGTGCTTCTCTCGTGGGTCCCAAGGGGTGGACTAAGGAAAATCTTGGGTCCCCATCTACTGCATTTCTGGGCACCTTCTCCTTTGGAGATTGTCCAGTGTGTCCTGTGTAACTGTCTCTCCTGGAGAACGAAGTTCTCAAGGCTCCCTAACCGGCCCTCGTGTCCAAGGGCTTCTCTGCAGACCGGTGTTGGAGGCGCCACCCCTGAGAAGCTTCCAGATGCTTCTCCTGGAGGCTGCGCAGCTTGAGACATGCTCACTCTTGCAGTCACTTGCTTACATGGAGACCCCTGGCTGGAATCTGAAACAAAAAGAAAGGGCCTATGTGTCCCCCGTGCTGGAAAGTCCACGTGCGCCCTGACCCGCCTCACAGATCAAGCATCAGACCGTCTGCCACACCTCCCACAGGTCATCCCACAGGTGACCCTAGTTCATTGGCTGTGCTCGCCTTCCCCCAAGGGCTTCCTCTGTATGTCCCAACTTTGTGAGGCTGCACCGTCTCTCCATCTTTCTCTAGTTGAAGGCTGTGGCAGATGCTGCTAGCACCCTACCTCAGGGCCCTGCCCACCTAGGATTTCTGCCCCAGCTGCAGTGGACAGCTGTGCTGAGCTCCAACTGCTGCCCACTGCCAGCAGCCTCTGGGGGAGTCCCTGGTCCTTCTCCAGAGCCCTGGGCTGCCAGCTGCACTGCACTACAGGTACCGCCTGGGCTGGGAATGGAGGAAACCCCACCTCCCTCTCTCTGATGGACAATTCCAGATGCCTTCTGCACACCTCCCAGTCCTCCTGGAGCTATCACATTCCACATGCTCACAGCAACAACTCTCATAGTGACTTTTCTCTCCTCCCACTTCTGAAATTGCTGCCTTCCAGATACACCATCGGTACCCCAAACTCTCAGGCTCTGTGCCCAGGGGACCCAAACTAAGGCGAGTGGTACTGGAAGTGGTGTGGCTGAACCCCAGGAAGAGTTTCTGGGATGGGGCTCCACTGCCCAGACGGCCACAGGCCTCCAGCACAGGGATGAGATGAGAGGGCTGGGGCTGCAGCACCAGGAGGCTAGGAACTTCGCAGGGGCCAGTGAGAGAGGGCAGGCGGGAGGGGAGCGCCAGGTTATGTGGGCGTTTTTGCCCTCTAGCTGTGCAGGGCAGTGGTCTTCAGGAGAACCACAGGGTCGCCTGGCCATTGTAAATGTCCTGGACAGCACTGGGTAAAGCGACAGGCTCAGGGCAGCCAGCCACCACCAGGGGAGGCTGTGAGAGCCAGAGGCCTTCACAGCTCCCCTGAGCCCTCAGCTCCCCGCCGTGGACGTCCCTGTGCTGACTGTGGGGCCCAGGCCACAAGCGAGGCCTAGCACCAGGGGCCGTGCAGGCGCAGGCTGGGCCATCGCTGCCTTGCCTCAGATCAAGGCCTGGAGAGGAGAGCAGGACCTTGGGACTTGGGGTGGGGACACTTGGCGATGGACAATCGACTGTGGTCTTCCTTGAGAAAGACAATGGGCAGCTAACCAGGCTGCTGCTTGACGTGTGGAACAAGAAAAGCCAAGTGATGGGGAGTGGAGGGCCAAGATCAGCAGACACGACAGAGAGCCCAATCTCTCACCCAGATCTGGGCAGTTCACAGACGTAGGGCTGTGGATGGAAGGGGAGGCTGGGTCCCCTTGAGAAGAACAGCCCTGCAGTTCTATCTATCTATATTATATATATCTACAATAGATATATTCTCAATCCTTCTCCAAAGGGCTGGACACCAGGGAAAGACGCACACCCTCGCCCAGAAGGCTGCCGGGTACAGGGTCTGAGCCAACACTGATAAAAGGGCCCGGAAGTGCCAGTGGAGTGGGGGCATATGGAAGCCAGGTGACACAAGGGGTGAAGGACCACGTCATGGACCCCCGTGTGGCCGCCCATCCCCGAGGGTCTAATTGGGATAGGTGCACTTAGCAGGGGAGAACCCTCTCTTGGCCTCCTGGCTGGTGCCGTGAGAGCTCCTATGTCAGGAAGGGCCAAGTGGAAGCCGGGAAACTGCCCCCAGCCCTGGGCAAGGCTGTCAACCAGCAGCAGTGCTGTGCCCACGTGGCCGCCTTGGAGGCTTGAAGGAGGCAGGGACGGTGGTCCAACCGCAGCCCCATTCGGTCCACCTGCCTGGCCCTTGAACCACCCGATGGCTCATGCCTGGTGCTGAGGAACCACTGGAAGCTTGAGCAAGTGTCGGCTCAGCCACAGCCGCTGGGCTGGATGCGGCGCCTAGAACGGACACAGCAACAGCACCTCAGGCACCTAGGAGGGGCTCTCAATGTGGCAGATGTGTTCCTCTCAGCTCCCTTCAAAGAGGATCAAAGTGACTAGCGTATGTCACGGGACTGACCCCAGCACATGTTCATGGTCCTGCCCCAGGGCTGTGTCGGCTCCGTCACAATGGGGTCCACAGAGACTTGGACAGCTGTGACATCCACAGCAGCCCAGTGGTCACTGTGCTAATGACCTCATGCCAATCGGATCTGGTGAACAAACTGGAAGTGGCAAGGGCTCCCGATGCTCTAGAGATGCCTGCGTGGCAGAGGGTGAGTGAACCCCTAGAAAGGGTCAGGGGCCTGCCACATGGGGGAAGTGCAGGGGGCCAGAGGTGGGCACTGCCAGGAGATGAGCTCTTCAGTAGAGGGCAAATGTGGCCCCCGCCCTCCTCCGCCAGGAAGGCAGCTCAGCCTGGTCGGCCTCTTGGGGTTGAGACAGCATATGCCACCCTTGGGGAAACCGCTCCCACTCCGTTCACATGACCCACGGGCTGCCAGTGTCAAGCAGGGCCCAGAAGATGCGAGGGCTGTGTGACAGGCCCCGGCTGCAAGGTGCTGAGGACCTGCTGGGCCCTGCGTGGAGTCCCTGGCCAGCTGCAGGTGTCGAGCCTGTAGATTCTGGGCTAGGCGCGCCTGCTGCAGCAGGACACACTTGCCCTTTCAAAAGTGGTGTCTGATGTGCTGCTGGGCTTTGCAGAGACTGGACAAGGGACAGCAACTGGCTGTGTGGTTAGAGCTGCCATCAGCAGCCAAGTATCGTCAGATCCACCCGAACAGGCCTGGCAGGTCCAGAAGACACAGTAAGTCACGGGAGCAAGGGCCAGGGTCCCCACGTCGGTCAACTCTCTGACACTAGCACCTCTGCCTCAGCTTGTCCCTGGGCCTCCCCGGGACCCCAGTGACTGGTGGTCGAGGGCCTGCTTCCTGCCTGGGTGGGCAGAGGGGGAGGGGCGGAGCTCAGGGCAGCGCACCTGCCGTCAGCTCTGTGGCGAGAAAGAGGTCGACCGGGCAAGGTCACACCTGGGGAGAGGTGTTTGATGGACGGCGTGCAGGTCTGCTGCAGGGGAGGCACTCAGAGACCGGGGGACAGGATGGCTTGTCCTTCGGACATCAGCCAGCCTCTGTCCTCAGTCACCAGAGCTTGACCAGTGAGCCCATGGGCAGAGGAGCCTTAGTGCGGTAGGGGCCAGAGCTCTCGCCCGGGCTCATCTAGCTCCTGTTCCTGCCGAGTGCATGACCTGTTAGTAGCAAAGACCAATTCCTCAGTCTGAAACCTGCAAGGGGACTGACCAGCGCTGTGGGCAAGTTAATCACCTTCCACCCTGCAGGGGGCAGTGGCTGGGCCCCACCAACACTGACGTCTACTCCAGATCCAGGTTTGCCCGCAGCACCTTGGCCAGCACCCCACCTCTAGGGCCCACCTCTAGTTCTTTTTTTTTTTGGTGAGGAAGACTGTCCCTGAGCTAACATCTGTTGCCAATCTTCCTCTTTTTGCTTGAGGAAGACTGTCCCTGAGCCAACATCTGTGCTAGTTTTCCTCTGTTTTATGTGGGATGCCGCCACAGCATGGCCTGATGAGCAGTGTGTAGGTCCATGCTCAGGATCCGAACCGGTGAACCCCAGGTCCCTGAAGCAGACCAGGCAAACTTAACCACTATGCAAATGTAACCACTACACCACCAGGCCAGCCCCCAGCCCTAGCTTCTTGATGTGGGAGCCACAGGTCATAGTTTTAGACCAAGGGACCCATTTTGTGGCAAAGGAGGTGAAACCATGGGTGCAGGTCCCCCGGATCCGCTGGTCCTATGATATACGCATCAGCAGAAGCAGCCAGCCTGATGGAACATTGCACGGGTTCAGCCCAGAAGCCAGCTGGGGCCCTCCCTGGAGGGCATAGACATCGAACCGACAGCAGGTGTACAAGCATCCAGGAGCCATCACGCCCTGTGACCCTCTTGCAGAATTTTTGCTTCCTGTTACTAGATCCTTTGGCTCCGCAACAGAGCCTGTATGGCGTGCAAACCCGAAAAGACTTTCAGTCCCACCCCCAGACCTTCAGGGAGGGGAGAAGGGCTGGCAATTGAGTTCAATCGCCAAGGCCCAGTGATTTAATCAATCTCGCCTATGTGCTGGAGCCTCGTAGAAACCCTACACCTCGCCCTGCACATCTCTTCCAGCTGGCTGTTCCCGAGTTGTATTCTTTATAATATACCGGTAACCTGGTAAGTAAAGTGTTTCCCTGAGTTCTGTGCACTGTTCTAGCAAGTTACCTGAATGCAAGGAGGGGGATGTGGGAACCTCCAATTTATGGCTGGTCGGTTAGAAGCACAGGTGCCAACCTGGACTTGCAATCGGCACTGTAAGTGGGGGCACTTGGTGGGACTGAGCTCCGTCTGCAGGGTCTGCACTAACTCCGGGTAGTCAGTGTTAGAGTTGAGTTACTTCTAGGACACCAGGTTGGTGTTCAGAGAGTTGGGGAATTGGCTGGTTTGGGGAAAACCCTCCCACACATTTGGGAAGTGCTGTGAGAAGTAGAGAAACAGGAAGAGTTTTCCTTTAAGGGGAGGTGATTGGGTGATGACCAGCCAGTGGGCCACCACCATGCATGGCCAGCAGCCATTCCGGGAGGCTGGATGTCTGGGCTGGACCACTAAGTATTTTGGCTCTTGCCCCTGCGCAACCCCACCCCCAACTTTCGTGACTTGAGCCAAGAGTCCCCCTGGCTTTGGCCAGTTTGGCTTGGATTTTCTGTCCCTTGAAGGTGAGGGTTCTAACTGATGCTCGTCCCATCAGGTGTTGCTGGGGTTGTTGGGAGAGAAAGTGAGGCACCGTTCGTAAAGCACCTAGCAAGTGCTGGGCTCCTGGCAAGTTCTCTGCATCTACTGCAATGGTGGCGAAGGCAACAGTGGCGGCCTTTACTCCTCACCTGCTACCTGGCCGCCTGTTTCCAATCTGATGCATGTCCGTGTGCCCAGGTACCGACACCAAGGGACAAGCCAACAAGAGTGCCCTTTATGACTCTGTGTGACTGTCCTTCCATCCAGCTGTTCACGACGCTCACGCTGGCTGGCTGTATATACTGAACAACTGAGGCCCCTGGCTCCCCTCACTCACCCATGCTGGGGTCTTCCAGGATCTCTCCTTCGTTGGCCCCCAGCAGGTCCAAGCCCCAGGGCTCCTTTCCTTGCTCCAGCCGGGAGATCAGATCTGGTTTGGATCCTGGAACTCCTGGCCGAGAGGAAGTGTGTGGACTGAGATGCTGGGACACCCTCGGCTTCCTCTCCTCGGAGGTATCCCTGGGACTGAGGGCTCGGGGGCCCCAGGTGAAGGCTCAGAAACAGGGAGTCTCCCCAGGACCCTGTGGGGGTGGGGAGCAGGGCAGGGGTGTAGGCTCAGGGCAAGAAGGACAGTGGGCTCAAGCAAGGTCTGCAGCCGTGAGAGAAGGGGATGCTCTACTCACAGAGGCCCCAGAGCCCTAGGAGAGGCCCTGCCCTGGGCATGGGCCCAGAGACCCCATCTGTCACCTGGGCCTGGGCACAGAATAGCCTGGCTCTGGTCCCTGAGCCACAGCCAGTCTGGCCCCTCCAGGTCCCACCAGAACTCTGAATGGGGACTGGGGGTGAGGAGGGCGGAAGGCCTGGGTCTGAGACCCCTCACCCAGCGAGGCCAGGTTCCTGTAAGTTTCCAGCATCACGTCCCTGTACAGGGCCTTCTGCTCGGGATCCAGACGTGCCCCTTCTTCCTGAGTGAAGTGCACAGCCACGTCCCAGAAGGTCAGCAGGCCCTGAAACAACACTCATGCTGCACACGGGGTCACCATGTCGGGGGTGGGCAGGGTATCGGCACACAAGGGGGAGGGGACAGATGGCAGGTCAGCAGGTACTGGGGAATATGGGTTGTGGGGCACTGGGGGACCTAATGATAAGGGGCACCAGCACTCCCTACCCATCCTGTCCAGCTGACATCATTTCTCACCTCCCTCCATCCCCCCAACCTGCTCCCCACTGTCTTCTTTGATTAATGTCCCTCCCCAGCCTCAGGGAGGCCTCCGGGGAAGAGAAGGTGGGGACAAGGGAAGCCCCCTGAGCCCCTCGTCCTGGAGAGGACCTGGGACTCAAGGGCCCGGGCGCAGCGGGCTCCGAGGAAAGACCCTCTGGGAGGCAAGGAGCCCCAGGTCCCGGGGGCAGACGCGCTCACCTGGGGCCAGGCGGCCGGGAGGCTGCGCGCCATGCCGGCTCCCGGTCCCCCCGGGCGAGGGCAGCGGCGGCGGGCTGCGGAGCGGCGAGTGGGCAGGGTGGGGGCGGCCGGCCCGGGGGCTCCAGACCCAGCCCGGGCCCTTCCAGCGATGGGGCTCCCGCGGGCCTGACGCTCTGCGCGAACGTGAGCCCCGGGTGCGCGGCTCAACGCACCGTCCAGCCGGGGAGCTAGAGAAGCCACTGCCTGGCCCCGCCTACCTGGGGCGCAGCCGCAGCGCCGGGCTCCCGGGTCCAGCGGGAGCTACAGGAGAACCCGCTGCTGTCGGGGAGCCGCGTCCCCGCGGACCGAGCGCGCCCCCGAGCCCGGACGACCCTGCCCGTGCGCGGTGGGCGGGGCCCCGGGCTCCTCCCCTCTTTGTCCCCGCAGGCCCCGCCCCTTCCTCCTCCGCTTGCGCTGCTCCGCAGGAGCCCCCACCCCGCGCCGGCCTCGACTCCGCCTCCCGCGCCTGCGCTCAGCCCCGCCTCCCTGAGTTACCTGCCCTGGCTCACCTGGGATGCTTGCTGAAGGCGCAGACTGCTGGCCTTTGGCGTGGGGCTTGTGGTTCCGCCGGTCTGGCTGGACTTGGGAGTCAATTTAGCAAGTTCTCCCGGAGATACTATTGAAGGCAGGCTTAGGAACCCTGTCCCGGACACTCCTGTTCCTAGGACAGGCCGCATCCCCTCCACCGTCTGGCCAGTGCCGCCCTGGGCCCCTGAAGAGGGTCCCTGCCCTGGACCCTGACCTCAGAGGGCCTGCGAGTCACACACACACGCCCACGCGCTCGCCTCTGTCCCTCAGAATCAGGGCTTGGCGCTGGCAGAGCTCTGTCTTAGAAAAAGGAAAGTGGACGGAAGAGGAGGGGAGGGGACGGGAAAAAGAGAGAGGCTACTGGTCCAGATGTCAGGAAGGTTTGTGGTTGTGCCCAGCTGGTGTCGGAAACATACTGCTTCCAATTACAAGGGGGACTTGAGCAGCAGACATGCCGCTCAGGTGAGAGGAAAGACGATGAAGTACTTCTCAAATCCTTGGCGTGCAACTGATGCAGCATAAGGAAGCGGCAGTTTGTAACAGTAAGGACGATCCCTTTTCCTGCTTTTCTTTTGTGATCACACTGCAGGATCAGGATAGACCCCCACCCAAAATTTGGTTCTGATGTGGATTTGTGACCCCGCACACACACACCAAGAGGGTTTGAAATGATTTACTACTTCATTAGGAAGCTTTTCTGGGGCAGCAAGGCAGGCCTCCAAAAACAGCTTGAGGAAGCAAGGAAAGCAGATTGGTCTGAAATTTTGATTGTGGTTAGAGGGTGGGGCCGGGATGAGGGTTCCCACTTGCAGGCAGGGACTTGAAGGGATCGCCTTGGCTTTCTTATCAGCTTGCCCAGATGTGGGGCCAAGAGAAGAGGGAGAGGTGAGAAAATCTGTCAGCACTGAAACGTCTAACAACAGTCAGACTATTACATCTTTAAGCGCCCCTCTTTGGCACTGCTGACTGTAATGGCCCCTTGTGAATCCTTGCGTGCTCCCACATCTCACCCCCTGACCAGACAGAGCAGGTGCTTGTGAACACTGCCCTTCCCCAACTGCAGTTAGATTGTTTCACTTCAAAAACCTCGCTTGGGCTGGGCTGTTATAGTCATCACAACCCAGAGGTGGACTTGGGGTCCACTGTGCAACTCGAGGAGGGGTGGACAGCCGGCTGCAAAGCAGAGGGCGGTTCTCTGAGGCAGGATGGCTGGCCCCCTCCCTGGGTGGTATTTCCAAGTTCCCATGGCAACAGGCTCTCTGCAGCTGGACTCAAGCAGCAGACAGCGTCTCTCCCCGAGGGCTCACCAGCAGCCAGGTGGGTAAAGGCGGGTGGCCCTCTACAGTGACACTCACTTGGGCACCTTCAGCAGAGTCCTTCCCAGTAGACAGGCCTGTAAGGGAAGCCATGCAACCCAGGAAGCTTTTCGGTGGGCTTGAGATGAAGCATATGCAGTTTTGGATGCTCATACTGGTGGCAGTGGCACACTCTGGAGGCCTCAGCCAGGACAGCCCCCACTGCCCCTGTGGAGTTAGGGTGGGCTCTGTCTCCCTCTCCTCTGTCCGGGTCCCAGGGTCCCTCTAAATGGCTCCACTTCTCAGATGCAGCCCCAGGCCTGTGCTGAAGGCTGGGAGAGGCCCAGCTCTGCTCTGACCCCTTAGCTTTAACTCCATCCTATTTCTAGGTCTTAAATGGGGATGAGTGGGGGTCTCTTTGCAGCCTTCACGTGCTGACAACACCTATCAGGTGTAATTTTCTATATATCCTGAAGCTTAAATCACCATTGCTTCATAGTTTACAAGACATGTACTTCCCACTTACTATGGCTGCAAGACTGATTTCTTTTCAAAACGATTATTCTCAAGACCCTATTTCGATGACAAGGCAGTGTGTGAAAGGGCAGATTGCTAATTCATCTTATCAGGAATACTGGCTCTCCATATGGAAAAGAATTAAATTAGATTCCAACATCTCATCATATTCAGAAATAAATTCTAGATGATTGGAAGGCCTAAGCATTAAAAGTAAAAATTTAAAACCTCTCAAAGAAAAGACAACACTGTTAGGATCCTAAGACAGAGACAGAAGCAGAGAATATACGTGACAAAGGAAAAGGCAGACAGATCTGTCCACACCAGGATTAGTGAAGGACGCATGTGACTCTGTGGAGAGATAACGGTAGGGGATTTGCAGCATATGTAATACGCAAATAATTTGTACCCAGAATAGAAAACAAACTCTACTGAATCACAAGGAAAAAGATAACCAGCCCAGTGGAAAATGGGCAAGGTCATTTTAGGAGATGGAGTTACAGAAGAAGTTTGAATGTCTAATAAACCCAGAGGCCTGGCCTGTCTGGCTATCAGATTTGCTCATTGAAACACCCAGGAGGGGTGGGGGCTGATGGAGGGGTCCAGGAGAACACTTTGGGGGGATGGAGATGTTCTCTGTCTGGATTGTGGAAGTCACATAGGAGGAGTCATTTGGCAAAATTCTATTTATCAAATATATTTATTTATTTATTTATTTTTAAAAGATTGGCACCTGAGCTAACAATCGTTACCAATCTTCTTTTTTCCCCCCTGCTTTTTTCTCCCCAAATCCCCCCAGTACACAGTTGTATATTTTAGTTGTGGGTCCTTCCAGTTGTGGCATGTGGGATGCCGCCTCAACATGGCCTAATGAGCAGTGCCATGTCCGCGCCCAGGATCTGAACCCTGGGCCCCCGAAGCAGAGCTCGTGGACTTAACCACTCGGCCACTGGGCTGGCCCCCAAATATATTTATTTATTAAAAATAATTGCATCTAGGGTCTGGCCCAGTGGCATTGTGGTTAAGTTCACGCATTTAGCTTTGGTGGCTCAGGGTTTGTGGGTTCAGATCCCAGGCGTGGACCTAGCACTGCTCCTCAAGCCATGCTGTGGTGGCATCCCACATAAAGTGGAGGAAGACTGGCACAGATGTTAGCTCGGCGACAACCTTTCTCAAGCAAAATGAGGGCGACTGGCAACAGATGTCAGCCCAGGGCGAATCGTCCTCACAAAGAAAAACAAAAAAACCCAAACAAAACTGCATCTGTTTCTAAATTATATCTCAGCAAAATTGCTAACAAAAACCAGGATACTGTTTTTCACCCCTTAGATCTGCAAAAAAGAAGTAGGGGAACAGGTACTGTCACACGACTAGAGGGAGTATAAATTATGATAGCCACTCTCAAAAACAATGTGGCAGTACCTAAAATTAAAATCTGCACATCGATTCCCATTTAATCCCATTTCTAGGTATACCCCCCAGAGAAATCCTTGCTCACGACATGGGATACTGGACAAGGATCTGCTATCCTGCATTATTTACAACAGAGTAAAGCGGAAAATAAATGGTGTCCGTTAATAAGGAGGGGTAAATACACAGCGGATGTAGACATACAGGACTATGCACCCCGTGAGTGGGTGGACCAGACTAGATCTGTGTGTTAAGAGGGGGGTGATTTTAAAACAATGATGAGCAAAACCAGCCAACTGCACAGTGAGATGATGGGCATGCCTGCTGTGTGAATGATTAAGATGCACGCACAGAATGATGCCATGTATCGTCCGTAGACGCCGTATTAGCACGTCAGCAGCACCAGCTGCCGTGCCAGCCGGTTTTCGGCGGTTCCTGTGGATCCGTGGGGGGCTTTTCTCCCTGCTCACGCAGACTCCCAGGCTCCTTCCATTTTGCTCGTTTCTCCTCTACGGCTCCTGAGTCCCCCACAGGGGCCCCTGCAGCCCCCGCGGGGGGGGACCAGGAACCCAGGCGCCCCCCCCCCCCCCCCCCCGCAGGCCAGGCGTGCCGGCGGCGCCACCAGCTGTAGTTTTAGTAGTCCCCCACCAACCCGCCCCGCCCCCGTGGATACGTGGATACGGTGAGGCTTTCCGAATTCTCCCAGCAGCTCAATCACCTATTTGGTTTTCGTAATTGGACACCTGCTCTTCTACCCAGAGGTTGGTGGGGGGAATGGGCGGGATCTCCCGTGACTGTCCCCAGAGGCTACTTCTGCACCCGCAGGACCAACCACACAGCCAGGGCAAGAGCGTGGCCTTAGAGGTGGTCGGCCTGGTCACGCACAACTGTGTGACCTCCCACGAGTGACGTGACTTCTCCGGCTCCAGTCCCTCGTCCGTAGAAGGAAGATGTTCAAGGATCCTGCTCGTGGGGTGCAGCGAGCATTAACTGGGAGACCGTGTGAGAAGCACTCCACAAACGCTGGCTCTCACTGTCTCCGAGCGTCCCCGCTCGGCGCGGCCCCTGGAAGGCTCGGCCCTCTCGGTAAACCTCCAAGGGACGGCGTGGCCTCGGTCGGTACGGGCCTCCGCCGGGTATTCAACGTCGGCACCATCTCCACCTGGGAGACAGGCCGCGCTCAAGGATGTCCGCCGTGGCGCCGCGTCTCGGCAGGAGAGTCCGCGCCTGGCCGGAAGTCCTCACCACCGAGAGGCCGGCCGGCCCCGGCGCGCCTAGAGCGGCACCGGAAGTCCCTCGGGCGGAGCCTCAGGCCGACTTCCGGCTGGGGCATGCGGGACGCCGTGCGTGCTTTGTCCGCTGGTGTGCGGGACGGGCGGCCGTGTTCCTGTCGTCCCTGGGCGCCGGGTGAGTGGCGCGTTCCGGGCCGCGGGCGAGTGTGGGCCAGGTCGTCGGGTGGGTGAGTGTCTTGGCGCCGAGCTGGCTGTGAAGGCGGCCCGCCCCGCACAGCTGTCCCGGAGCCCCGGCCTCGGGGAGCCCCTGTCCCGCAGCTGTCGCGGCTCCCCCCGCGGGGCTGCAGTCGTGCGGTGGCCCGCAGCTCCTCTGCCCGAGGAACGTCATGTGGATACCCGGTCCCGCTCCCTAGTTTCCTTCCCCTCGTCCCAGGGCTCACGCAGCAGGCCTCGGAGCCTCCAGCGGAAGCGTCTGTCGCAGTTCTAAGCCTGCCAGCCCCTCCGAGGTGGCCTGGGCGGGGTCCCGGTGCGAGTAGTGCTGCTGTTTTGCTCTGAGCTTGCCTCCTTCCCCCGGATCCCGAGGGAGCTCTCCAAGTGATGCTGGGAAGGGGGCCGGGCCTTGCGCCGCTTTGTGCTGGAGGAAATGCAGAGCAGGCACCTTCTGCCCTGCTGGGAGTAGAGGTGGAGGGGGAAATGTGAGCAGCAGAATTTCCTCCAACCGTTGGGCCTGAAGGAGAATTCCCAGGTCGGGAGAGGTGGTTTGGCTGTGCTGTTCTAGCTCTTTCGTCAAGGCTGCCTTTTCCTAGAAGTCTTTATCAGTCCTAGTGGCCGTCTCTACCGATGTCAGGGAGAACATTTTACCCCTCACACTGGCTCCATCACGGTGGCGGGATCCTCAGGGCCTGAGGTCTCCCAGGAATGTTAGCTGAGGCAGGCTCTGAACTCAGGCAGTTGTCTGTAGAGCTCATGCTCACAATCGCCCTGCGGTACCCTCCCACAGCACATTTGTTCCATGAGGTCAATTCATGGATGAATCAATGAATGATAGAAATAAGTGGGTTTTTTTGCCCACCTAGGATCTGAGAGATGCCAGTCTAACAGAGGTGGGACTTTTGTCCCTAGTATAGATGTAACATTTTAACGGTATCTTAATACTAGCAGTAACCACAGCACCTTCTTATGGGCGATACAGAGAAGAATTGACAGAGGGCTTGCTCTGTCTTTTCACAAGCATACACACATGGGCCCAGCCTCTCCTGGAATGATAGTAGTGGACTCCTGAGTCTCCTGGAAAGGTCTTGAGGATGATAGGGAGAGAGGGCAGAGCTGAGAAGGCCAAGACAACATTTGTGAGCCAGAGATGGAAGGGGTGGTCAGGGAAGCAACTGACCAGGCAGAGGGCAGTGCCACTGAAGCAGTTCAAGGAGCTGTCAGGCATGTCCAGTGCTGCCTCGAGTCATGGAAGATGACTGGGGAAGGACACTGGACTTGTCAGGAAAGGAGAAGATCGTCAGCGTCCTTGGGCAGACCTGTGGGAGCAGAAACCAAATGGCTATGGGATGGCGGGGGTGGGGGGGGGGTGGAGATGGCAGCTAGCAGCTGATTTGGTGTTCAGCAGGTCACCTCCTTGAACCTCAAGGATGGTTGTGAGGAGGATGTAAGAAGACAAGGCAAGCACCACCGGGCGCGCAGGGTCCTTCATCGCTACAGTGGTAGGAGTACCGGGTGAGGAGAGTGGCAGCTCCAGGGCAGGCACAGAGATGCAGATGCTCAGGGAGCTCTAGTCTCTGTCTCACTCAGGGTCGCCGTTTGCTCTTCCTTGTTATTGCCAAGGGGGAACCTTGGCAAACCTTCCTGCTTCCTCTCTTTGGGCCGTAAGCAGCAGACAGTGAGTCAGGCTAACCTTCGAGCATAAAGGCCACGGTACCCCCTTACCAGTGTAGATGTGAAAACAGCTTCTAGTGCCTGCGTCTGGCACTGCCCCCTCGCCACCTCAGAGCCACTCTGGGCTGCTCACAGGTTCCCACTCCCAGATTAAGCTCCCGCTTCCTTTCCAGCACCAAGGATTGTCCCTTCTCTCTCAACATCAACTGTTTATTTAGACAGTTGCATGTTACCTTTTATCCATCAAGTTCTGTGTGTTATAACAGAAGGATGGGACATGATAGCCCAGTATGTTATGGAACCAGAAGTCTGGTGTATTTTTAGTTCATTTTGTTCATTCAGGTTTTTTAAAATAAAGAGTATTAATTTAATTTTGCTTGAATCTACAGAATATAAAGGAGCTAAGCAGAAACTGAAAGATTGCTGATTTTCAGATAAATGTTTGTTCAAAGCAAGGTATATTTGATCTTAAAAACTTCCTCTAGGGGCCGGCCTGGTGGCATAGTGGTTAAGTTCACATGCTCTGCTTCAGCGGGCCAGGGTTCACAGGTTCACATCCTGGGCACAGACCTAGCGCTGCTTGGCAAGCCAGGCTGTGGGGAGCATCCCACATAAAGTAGAGGAAGATTGGCACAGATGTTAGCTTGGCAACAGTCTTCCTCACACACAGACACAAAAATAAATAAATAATAAAATGTATTTTAAAAAAGCTTTAAAGGTAAAAAACATGAAAATCATTAGAAGGCCTGCACATGTTTTTAAAGCTATATTATAGACAGATGAAAGCTTGTTTTCAGGTCATATAGCAGTCATTTTAAACATAAAAATCAGAAGATTCACTGACTTCCAAAACAAACAAAAACCCAACATCCTACCCCCCCTTTTAATTAAAAATAAAGAGGCTTAAAATATAAACCTGCTTTTCTGTACTGATCCCAGCTGACCTAAGCGAAGCATCCTGTGAACATGACCGATCACACTTGGGAGGATCTTTGACACTGGGGAGAGGGGCCTGGAGACAGGCCTGGATTTGAACCTTAACTCCGCCACTTAGTGGTTCAGTGGCCTTGGGTAATTGACTTTCTCTTTCCATTTCCTTGTTTGTAAGACAGAGGTAACAGTGGCTTCATAAGGTTTGGAGGAGTGCATGAGACAGTGGCAGCTGGTTGTTAGCACTGTGCCCGGTTAGGGTTTGGGGGCCCCTAATGAATAGTACCTCTCCTCCCCTCCAGGGTTCTCAACCAGTGAGGCACACGAAGCACAAAATGTCACTCTGCTACTGGTCCAAGGCGAGGGTGGAGCGACATTGGGCTCTTCAGGCTGAATGCCAGTTAGACTTCTCTGCCGGCTCACCAGCAGCACTGGATTTCTGCAGCCTCTCCTCAGGCCGCCTGTGGGTCCCCTCCCCCCCCGACTCCAGCTGGGAGGAGCAGGGCAGAATGCGCCCCTGTGGAAGACGTTGGGCGCTGCAATCGTTAATCTCCCACACCTCTCATTCTGCTAACTCATTCCACCTCTGAGGAGGAGAAAAGGGCAGGCAGGTGGCAGGATACTTCAGGGAACATCCCTCCTCATGACTCCAGAGGTGTAGGGACAAACGCTCCCCCCAGCGCCTGGCCTGCTGTAGGACTCAGCACCTGGGATGGAGACACCGTGCACAGCGCCGGCGCGTCTGTGTGGATGACCTTGGGGAACGCCAGGGTATATTGAAAATGGGGAAAGGTGGCAGATGGATAGGTACAGTGTGATTCCACTGTTGGTTTTGAAAATCGTGTGTGTCCACAGTAAACGTATAACTGTGTTTGTTTAAGCAAAGGACTAGATGAATGTGTATGAACTAAATAGCAAGCAGTGGTCATCTGTTGAAGTGCCGGGGATTTTCACTGTCTACAGTGTGTACCTTATGTTTTTAATCACTAGGAATTCAAAAGATATAAAAGTAAGGTAAAACAGGATATAAGATTACTCGGTCCTGATTTCATAGAATATTGGTGCAGAAAAAAGACCAAAGGAAAATTGTTAACCATGGTAATCTGAGTGGTGGGGTTAAGGGTAATTTTATTTTTCTTTAAGTTTTCTCAACTAGCATAATTTACCTTTATACCTTGAAAAAATAACTAGTTAAAAGTAATTTTTATAAGCAGGAGAAAGATTTTTTAAGCCAAGTTAGTGGGCCTTTCACTTAGGAAAACACTCTCAGTGACTGCCACCAGGCAGTGGTGGTAGATGCTGTGTCACAGAGCCCCACCAAGTGGGCCACTGCTGCAGGGAGCTCTGTTGCCGACTAATTAGAAAGCAAGTCTTCTGTGGATAGAAATGCCTCGCCTGGACTTGTGTTCAGCTTCTCATTCTTACTGTCAGTTACTGGTTGGCAGATTGCATTGCTTTCTTATCACAGGGAGCATGGCATCTGAATAGTCAGGTTGTCTATTAGCGTTATTTGAGCACGGGTTCAAGTTGCTGTAACAGACTCAGAAATAGTGTTTCCAACAAGAAACTTGGTTTCTTGTGTTCCATCTCACAGGCAGGTGGGCGGCTCCGCCCCGGAGGCCCTCTGGGAGCCTGGCTGCTCTGCCTCACGGGCACGTCGCCGTGGGGTGGGAGAGGGCATGTGGAGACAGGCAGCATGCACACCTCCCTTCTGTTCCTGTCTCATTGGCTGGATCTGTCACCGGGTCACACCTAACTTCAGGGGACTGTAGGAAATGTAGTTAGTTGCTGGGTGGTCGTGTGCCCACTACAATTTCCAGTGGGGTTTCTGTCACTCAAAGAAGCAGGGACCCTGGGCAGTCTTCAGTCTTGGCCACAGTTCACCCCCCCGCCACTCTTTGTCCCACACCAGGCCATACTCACTGCCTCTAGCCCAGAGCCAGGCCCTCTGGGTGGCATGTGGCTCTCTTTACCAGGCGCTAGTGCAGCTTCACACAGTGCAGTCACACTGTAGACTGCGACAAGTCCCAGCCTCCTGTATACTGTCTGCAACACCCAGCGAGAGAGCAGGGTGACTGCAGATGCGCCCACTCAGGCAGGGGAGGAAGCCCAGACCCACAGCGGTCACTGGTCCACGGTGGTTCCCAGTGGAATTTGCAAAGGTGTCCTGAACTGGTGGCCACTAAAGTGAAACAGTGCTAGGACCCGGGACCCAGCGGAGACAAGGACCTCCGTCTGCCGGAAGACAAGGACAGGAGTGCTTATAGCAGGTTTATCCATAAGAACCCCAACTACAAACCACTCAGCTGTTCCTCACTGGAAGAGTGGACAGATGAAGTGCGATGTGTTCATACAGCGGAATGCTGCACGTCAGCGAAAGGAGCTGCTGGAACATAACTCGCTGGCGACTTTCAGAGACGTAACAGTGAGTGTAAGCAGAAGCATCTTTTTGGGGTGATGAAAATGTTCTGGAGTTAATTAGATAGTGGTGATCGTTCTACAACCTTAGGAATATTCTAGAAACACTGAATTGTGTAGCTTAAAATGGTAAGTTGTATGGTATGTGAATTTTATCAATAAAAAATGGGTACATGTTGAATAGAAAGCAGACACAAAAGAGAACATAGTGTATGATTTCAATTAAATGAAATTCAGAAAGAGGACTCCCCTATAGTAATAGAGATGGTTACTCTTGGAGTGGGGGCCTTTCAGGCAACAGAAATGTTCCGCGCTGACCTGGGCGGTGGTTCCACAGGTGTCCATGAGCAGTTCATCAAGATGCATGCACTTTCTGCAATTTATAGCTCGCGTAAAAGAGGTGTGCTGAAAGCGTGCTCTGCGGTGGTGGCGGAGCACCTGTTGCCTGGTCACCCCGCTCTCCTGCTCCCTAGGTGGCTCCCCTCGCCCCTGGCTCTGCCCTCGGAGGCACATCCTGTTCCTTGGCGGCCGCGGTGGAAATGGGTTTTGGAGGGTGTCCCTCACAGGGCTGCACAGCAGTCAGTCTGCTTCCCACCAGTGCAGATTTGGGGCGGGAAGCAATCATATGGGGTCATCTTGGATGGAGCTCCCTGGAAGTGGACTCAGCTGAGGAGAGCTCTTATGTGACACACCTGTAAGGAAGGTAGGATTGGGTGGTGGAGTCGAAACTGAGGCCGCGGCTGACCCCACTGGAGCTCGGGGGCTGGGATGACGCTTCAGAGTTGCCCCAGATGGAGGCAAGGGCACTCGGTTTCCCTGATCTGCTGGGTGCTGGCTGGGGTCTGGTAGGCAGGGCTCTGAGATGGTCCTCCAAGACCCCTGCCCCTAAAGTATGCACCTCCTCCCAGCTGCCGTGGAGGGATTTTGTGGATGTGATTAACGTCCTAAGTCAGCTGACCAGGTGGGGAGATTCTCACTTGAGCCCTTGGAAAGCAGGGTTTTCTGCAGCTGGTTGCAGAAGAGAAGTCAGGACTTCTAAGAGCCGTTCCTGCTGGGAGATGTAGGTGGCTCTTAGGGGCTGAGAGCAGCTTCTGGCTACAGCAGGGAACTGAATCCTGCCGGCAGTCTGAGTGAGTTTGGAAACAGGTTTTCCCAGAGCTGGTTGACACCTTGAGTGGCCCTGAACAGGGGTCCCCATCCTTTCAGGCTACAGCACTGCGAGATGACAGATGGGGCTGTTTTCTGCTGCTAAGTTTGTGGTAAACTGTTTGCAGCCATGAATAACGGAGTGGGCCTTCCCTGGGAGAGGGGCGTGACCTCGGGTGAGGCAGATTCCTGCGTGAAGGCAGTTCCCAGTGTGAGAATTCCAAAGCTGGAGGGAGGGCATGGCTCTGAAGAAGGGAGCTGGTCACAGCACCGCAGTAATTGTGTAAGGGTCAGTAACCACTGCCTGAACAAGCTTTTCCAAGGTAACACACCTGTGGAACGCAGACCACCGAATAGGTCACTGGGACTCCAAAGCCCCTGTCCCCCCACCAGTCTTTGTCTTCTCCCTAAAGATCATCACTGTCTCAGTTCTCCCACCAAGGATTGGTTGTGTCTGTCTTTGAACTTCATGTAAATGGAATCCTATGACATGAACTCCTTTGTGCTTGGCTTCTTTTGCTCAACATTACATCTGTGAGATTCACCTGTGCTTGTGTGTGGTGGTTCCTTTTCATTGCTATATATTATTCCCTGGTAGGAGCAGTCCTCAATTTATCTGTTCCTCTGTTGATGGATATTTTGGTGCTTGTGAGTAGTGCTGCTGTGAACACTCCAGCTGTAGACTCCTGCAGGGCAGACTTGGTGTCCCTGAGTAGACGAGATGGGTGGGTTTTAGTGCACAAGTGGAGGTGTTTAGTTGGATCAAGGACAGTTTAACCCATGTAATGAGGGAGAGCATGGTGTGGGTACAGACACAGGTAGTTGGTAAATGGGGGAGAAAGTGAATGTTCTCTATTTTCTTATTGAAGTAATAAGCAAGGTCATCACTGAGAGGGAGGGGTATTGTTGGACATTCGAGAAGAGGAAAAAGCAGGAGATGGTCTCAAAGGAGAGCTAGGGAAGTGTATAAACTGCTGGCAGCTCTCAGGGCCCTGTTAGCCAGGGATTATAACTGTAGAGAGCTCAGTCGGCTTGGATGCCAACACAGATCGGGAAGCAAGTTGAATTCAACCTGAGCTGGGGTTTTCCCATGCAAGTATGATAGAGGGAGAAAAGGACAGGGGCGTTAGGATTAATATGCAAGAGAATGATTATAACGTACAACCTGAAATGAATGTAATCCCGCAGACCATGGGCTCTCATCTGGGCAAGGACAGCAGGGAGGACATGAAGGAATGAGGGACAAAGAAGAGGTGGCAAGATTGATAAATTTCTGTTTCTTTGGAAATATGTCTTGATTTTTGGAGTCCAAGCCATATTTCTACCCATCTGCCACCCTGCTGATCTGTCCCCTGGAGTTGGATGTTAGAGATGGTGCCCCAAAGAAGCCTTCCCAAGTGGGAGAGGCTGGTCTGGGGTGAGGCGAGCACTGTAGTGGCAGCATGCTGGGTCCAGAGTGTGGGCAGAGGAAACAGTTTCCTCTCTCCCACTCCTTGGACATGTGTTTTATCCCCCATCTGCTCCGGCAGATTCCTGTCTGTTAATGAAAGGGAAAGATGATGTTATTCTCTTTTATTTCAGATTCTGACGTAGGAATTGGTGACAAGAAGGTAACCGTGGAGCCTGAATTTCTGAGGATGGAAATCTACAGGAGACAGTGTCAGAAACGCTCACAGTGATGGAGCCCCCCACCCCTGAGTCTGGGCGGTGCCCTGAACTCAGATTAGGGGGGCTGTTGGGAAACCTGGAAGGGCAGAGCCTGCAGAGAACCCCTTCTCAGGAGAGAGGTTTCAAGCAGGTGACAGTTACCCATTGGAAGATCCAAACTGGAGAGGCAGCCCAGGTGGGCACTAAGTCAGGAGGCGGCCCAGTCCTGAGCTCAAACCTCCTCATCCTTGAGAGGGAGCTCGTAGAAGGGGAGGCCCACCCGTGTGAGACTTGCAGCAAAAGCTTCCCATTTAATTCAGACCTAGTTGGACATCAGCTTTCTCATACTGGGGATAAACTTTACAAATGTGATCAGTGTGGGAGAGGCTTCAGCCAGAGCTCCCACCTGGCTGAGCATCAGAGAGTTCACACCGGAGAAAGACTCTATGTGTGTAACGTGTGTGGGAAAGATTTTGTTCACTATGCAGATCTTACTGAGCATGAGAGCATACACGCAGGAGAAAAGCCGTTCAAGTGTGCTCAGTGCGGGAAAGCGTTCTGTCACAGCTCAGACCTGATTCGGCACCAGCGAGTTCACACCCGGGAGAGACCTTTTGAATGCAAAGAATGTGGGAAAGGCTTCAGTCAGAGCTCATTACTTATTCGACATCAGAGAATTCACACGGGAGAAAGACCATACGAATGTAACGAGTGTGGAAAATCCTTTATCAGGAGCTCAAGCCTTATTCGACATTACCAGATCCACACAGAAGTGAAACAGTATGAATGTAAGGAATGTGGGAAGGCCTTCCGTCATCGCTCAGACCTCATCGAACATCAGAGAATTCACACTGGAGAGAGGCCTTTTGAATGCAATGAATGTGGGAAAGCCTTTATTCGGAGTTCAAAGCTTATTCAGCATCAGAGGATCCATACTGGAGAAAGGCCTTATGTATGCAATGAGTGTGGGAAGCGTTTCAGCCAGACGTCAAACTTTACTCAGCACCAGAGAATTCACACTGGAGAGAAACTCTATGAATGTAATGAATGTGGGAAAGCTTTCTTTTTGAGTTCATACCTTATTCGACACCAGAAAATCCACACTGGTGAGAGGGTGTATGAATGTAAGGAGTGTGGGAAAGCCTTTCTGCAGAAAGCCCATCTCACAGAACATCAGAAAATCCACACTGGGGACAGGCCCTTTGAATGTAAGGACTGTGGGAAAGCTTTCATTCAGAGCTCCAAGCTGCTTCTACATCAGATTATTCATACTGGAGAAAAGCCCTATGTATGTAGTTACTGTGGGAAAGGCTTTATTCAGAGGTCAAACTTCCTTCAACACCAGAAAATTCATACTGAAGAGAAACTCTATGAATGTAGTGAGTATGGGAAAGATTTCAACTCAACTCCAAACTTTAAAAATAATCAAGGTATTCACCAACAGGGACTTCCCTTGAGTAAGACCCCCATATATTTGGGTGAGAATTCTGTAGGTCAGGGGGAACATACCGATAACTTATAATTATTCTCTGACTCAATGAGTGATGTTTGGAAGTGAGTGGCATGAGTCCTAATTCATGTGGCTTTCAACACGTCAGCATTTCCCAGTCACAGATGGGGCTGCTTTAGGAGTGGGCTACCACCTACAACTTTGCAGCAGTGCTGGACTGCTGTCCTTGTCTAGGGACACATGTCCTCAGGAGAGCCGCGTACCTGGACAACTGACTTTGACCTGGAACAAGGAGCAGGGGGAGCTAGGTCTCAAGAGAGGGTTTCTGTATTTTATTGCACAACTACAATTCGCCCCTGAGTTAAGTCCCTTTTAAAGCAGAAGTATGTACAGGCGTACCTCGGAGACATTGCGGGTTCAGTTCCAGACCACTGCAATAAAGTGAATATTGCAATAAAGCGAGTCACATGAAGTTTTGGGTTTCCCAGTGCATATAAAAGTTATGTTTACACTATACTATAGTCTGTTAGGTGTGCATTATGTCTAAAAGAAATGTACATACCTTAATTAAAAAATACTTTATTGCTAAACAATGCTAACCGTCATCTGAGCCTTCAGCGAGCTGTAATCTTTTAGTTGGCGGAGGGTCTTGTAAAAAACACAATATCTATGTGGGGCAATAAAGCAAAGTGCAATAGAATAAAGTATGCCTGTATCTAGTCTTACTACTTAAAAGAATATTGTGTAGCAAATTTGGATCTATCAGAAAGACAAGTTGGAGAAAGATACTCTCTTATTTTAAACCACAAATTGGTTCCCTGTTGTCCTTGGGATCTCCTGCATCCGAAGGCCTCTTGCTTCTTGGAGCCTCATCTGCCATGGCATAGCTCCCTGCTGCATGGTTGGCCCTATGGCGGCACTAACTGCCGGACGTCCCCCCTTCCCAGCTCTGCCTTCACCTGCCTTGTCCTCCTTGAATGCTGTCCTCACCTGGTGAACTCCTCGTTGCTAGTCAGGACCCATCTCCGGCATCACGTCAGCCTCAGCCAGCTACCTCTCTGTGCTGCTGCTGCTTGGTGCTCGCCTGTTACAGCCCTTAAACTTTGATAAATTATGTTTTTATGTACTCTCTCATTGTTACACTGTTAATTCCTTAGGGACAATGATCATATCTGGTTGATTTATGTGTCCCTGGCGTCTGGCGCAGTGCAATAAAAAGCACACCTCAAACCTGTGTGTAATTGGCACCTCTCTTGCTCTGTCCTTTCTATATTGCTATTGTTTAAGTGTTTGTATTTTTGTTTTGTGTGATCAGTATAATCTACTGGTTTACTGGAAATATCTTGTCTCAGCCCTGTTTCTGTCTTCTGCTTATAATTAACTCAGAAGTTGCAGGCAATAGCCAGTATAAAACTAATGCCCCTCATATTTATTGCCATTAGAGCTCACCCATGACTGTCCACTTGCTTTTGGGGAGCACTGTCTACACTTAGTTGTCTCTGTATCTTTCTAACTCAAGGGGCACACACCCCCAGTGCACTACACAACTTTTCTTGTCTTAGCAGTCCATGATTGAACTCAACTTTTCAGCTCTCTGGCTCATTTTGTCATTTATTTGAAAATGTATTGATGCCTATAAGGACCAGTGCTAAATAGTGGGAGAACAGAGATGAGTAAGACATCATCCATCCTGAAGTAGTTCAAAGTCTGAAAAACAGAAAGATCACGGTGCACTGAGCGAAGTGTTGAAACAGAAGTATGTTCCCAGGTGTGTAGGAGCGTAGGTGAGGAGGTGACTGATTTGTCATGGAGGGTCTGGGGAGGCTTCACAGAAGAGTTGACGTTTGAACTGGTCTACAGAGAAAAGTAGACGTGTCAGCTAGAGAAGAGAAGAAAGGACGATCTGGGGGAGGGAAGCCATGCAGAAGCAGGGAGGCATGACCGATTCCTCTGACAGGGCTGTTCAAAAGCGGGCAGGTTTATTACACAGGGGATCCCTGTCTAGCAAAAGTCTTGTTGCCTCTGAATTTCTTTGAACATTAACCAAAAGAACCAGTTTGGAAACAGAACAATTTTTTGCCCATGAGGGCATATTTTGAGTTTTTAACAAATTCCAGCAACTGTAGAAGCCTTGAGGGGGTAAATAATTTAGAAAGAGCATACAGTACTCCATCTTCTGGAAAACTCACCATTACCAGAGTCGTTTCAAATGGTACAGAAGCAGATATTACCAGGCCATTTTAATCAGCTTTGTTGAGGTCCAATTTCCATACAGTAAAACACCTATCTTAAGTGTACACAGTTTCGACAAATCCATACATCAGTGTAACCACCATCACAATAAAAATAACATTTCTATTGCTCAAAAATGTTCCCTTTTGCCCTTTCCCCATTAGTTCCACCTCAGCCCCAAGTAACCGTTTTCTGTCCGTGTAGATGAGTTTTGTTTGTTCTGGGTCTTCGTATAAATGGATTCATACAGTATGTTCTCTTGTGTGTCTGGCTTTCTCTTTGGTATGTTTTAAAGACTCAACCAAGTGGTTATGTGTTTCAGTATCTCTTTGCTGAGTAGTGTTCCATTGTGTGGATAAGCCATCATTTGTTATTCATCTGTTGATGGAAATTTGGGTTCCCAGTTTTGGCTCTTGTGAATAAAACTGCTATGAGCATTTGTGTAAGCGTGTTTATTTGGATATGTGTCTTTATTTCTCTTGGGTAAATACCTAAGAATTTAATTGCTGGGTTATAACAGTGTGTCAAGCTTGTATTGCTCCACATCCTTGCCACCCTTGGTACTGTCACTCTTCTAAAATTGAATCCATTCTGGTGACGTCTAATGATGTCTCTGCTTCTGATTTGTGTGTGCCTGCTGAATGACAACATTGAGCATCTTTTCATGTGCATGTTGCTCTTCTGTATCATCTTTTGTGATGTGCCTGTTCACACCTTTTGCACATTTTGTGTGTGTGTGTGTGAGTGAGTGAGGAAGATTGGCCCTGAGCTAACATCTGTTGCCAGTCCTCTTTTTGCTTCAGGAAGATTGCTGCTGAACTAACATCTGTGCCAATCTTTCTCTGTATTATGTGGGATGCCGCCACAGCCTGGCCTGACAGGTGGTGCTAGGTCCATGCCCAGGATCTGAACCTGCAAACCGCAGGCTACTGAAGCATGGCTCCACTACGCCACCAGGCTGGCCCCCCTTTTACCCATTTTTAAGTTGGGTGGTTTGTCGTCTTATTGACTTGTAAGAGTCTTCTATGTTCTAGATGGAAGTCTTTTTCAAATATATATTTATTATGAATACTTTCTTTTAGTCTTTGGCTTGCCCATTCCTTTTCTTAATGGTGTCTTGAAGATCAGATTCTTTTTAATCTTTAGTAAGTCTAATTTACCAAAAATTTTTATAGTTTATGCTTTTTGAATTCTGTCTAGGTTTTTTAAAAGCTACTTTTCAATTGTTATTGCTAGTGTGTAGAAATACATTTTGTTTTTGTATATTGACCTTGTATCTTGCAACCTACATGAATTCACTTATTAGTTCCAGTAGCTTTTTTCTAGATTCATTAGCATTTTCTATGTAGATAATCATGTCATCTGCAAATAAAGAATTTTTCTTCTTCCTTTCCACTTTATATATATAGACTTTGATCCTTTTTCTTGTTTTATTGCACTGACTAGGGCATCTTGTACACTTTCTATTAGGAGTGGTGAGATGACGTTTTATCATCAGGGTAATGTTTTCAAAGAGTAGTGATTTATTCTACCCACATCTATGTTTGAAGTTTTGTAATAATAATAAAAGTAATATAATTAATTATTAATGTTAGTAATATAGTATTTATTATTTAATCCTTAAATGTTTGATATATTTCACCAATGAAACACTGGGAATTTCTTTGTGGGAAAATTGGAAATTCAATTTCTATAATAGATATGACACTAAGATTTTTCTATTTTTTCTTGTGCCAATTTTGGTAACTTGCGTCTTTCAAGGAATTACTTATTTCATCTAATATTTTGAGTTATTGGCATAAAGTTGTTCTTTCTATTTTGCATCCTATTTTAATTATATTTTAAATAATGTTGCCTCTTTTCTTCCTGGTATTGGTGATTGTGTCTTCTTTCTGTCTTTGTGATCAGTGTAGCTAGAGAATTACCGTTGTCATCTGTCATTCAAAGCAGCAGCTTTTGTTTTCCTTGATTTTCTCTATTGTTTGCTTTCCATTTCATTGAAATAGAATCATTTTCTTTCTTTCCTTCTACTTTGAGCTAATTTCTCCTTCCCTTTTCTAGCTTATTAAAGTGGAAGCTTAGGTCATTAATTTTAGACCTTTCTTCTTTTCTGATATAAACATTTAAAGCCAACAATTTTTCTCTAAACACTGCTTTAGCTGCATTCCATAAGTTTTGACATGTTGTGTTTTCATTATCATTCAGTAAGAAATATTTTCTGATTTCTTTTGCGATTTCTTTGACCATGACTTATGTAGAAGTTTGTTGTTTAAATGCCAAGCACTTGGGGCATTTTTCAGATACATTTTTATTACTGATCTCTAATTTAATTCCATTATAGTCAGAGAACATACTCTGTATATTATCAATTCTTTTAAATTTGAGGTTTGTTTTATGGCCCAGATTATGTTTTTTGGTGAATGTTCCACATGCTCTTGAAAAGCATATGCATTCTGCTGTTGTTTGGGGGTTAGTGTTTTATAAATGTCAATTAGGTCCAGTTTGATAGGCTTGTTTAAGTTTTCTCTATCTTTACTGATTTTCTTTCTACTTTTCTATTACTGAGAGAAAAGTGCTGAATTCACCAGTTACAATTGTGTGCCAGTTAGAACATATTTAGCAGTAAATTTAGTGGATTTGTCTGTTCCTTCTTCAGTTTTGTCAACTTTTATTTATGTGTTTTGCAGCTCTGTGTTTGGGTGCATAAACATTTAGATTTGTTATGTTTTCTTGATGACCTTTTTGTCATTTAAAAGTATCTAACTCTGGTGTTTTTTAAAAACTTGAAATCTATCTTCTCTGATATTAACATAGCCATTATAGGTTTATAATTAGTGTTTCCATGGTACAATTTTTCTTTTTCTTTTAATCTGTGTCCGTATATTTCGTGTGTATTTCTTGTAGACAGCTTATAATTCGGCTGGCTTTTTGACCAAGTATGATAAACAGCCTTTAACAGGTGAGCTTCGTCTGTTTACATTTAATAGTGATGTGGCTGACTTGAAATCACCCATCCTGCTGTTTGCTTTCTGTCTGTCCCACGTGTGCTTTGTTCCCATTTTCCGGCCTTTTTGGGGATCAAGTAGTTTTTAGTGTTCCATCTTATTTCCCGTTTTCTTATGTGCTGCACCTGTTTGTTTGTTGCTCTCAGTTTTATATTGTACGTCTTTAACTCTCAGTCTATTTTCACATATACAGTGTAAGAAATTTTCAGCAATATTCTTTCACTTCCCTGCAGCTCCTTTGTCCTACTGTTGTCATACGTTTTACTGCTAAATATGTTCTAACTGCCACAGAATAATTGTTACTTTTACTTTCAACAATTATCTTGTAATGAAATTTAAACATTAGAAGAGGAGACTTTTTTTTCTTTAAAGATTTTTTTTCCTTTTTTCTCCCCAAAGCCCCCCAGTACATAGTTGTATATTTTTTGTTGTGGGTCCTTCCAGTTGTGGCATGTGGGACGCCACCCCAGCGTGGCCCTACGAGCAGTGCCATGTCCGCACCCAGGATTCGAACCAACGAAACACTCGGCTGCCTGCAGCGGAGCGCATGAACTTAACCACTTGGCCACGGGGCCAGCCCCAGAAAGAGACTTTGATATTTACGTACACATTTACTATTTCTGGTCCAAGTTTATATCTTGTATCCTGCAACCTGAACAATGTCCTTTATCATTTATTTTATTGCAAGCCTGCCAAGGACAAGTTCTCTCAGCTTTTGTCTTCTGAAATTATCTTTATATTGCCTTCATTTTTTGAAAGATACTTTTGCTGGATATAGAATTTTATATTGACAGGTTTTTTTTCTTTCATCACCTTGAAGATGTCATCCCATTTTCTTCTGGCTTGCCCCATTTCTGATGAAAACTTGGTAGTCCTTCCTGTCTTTGTTCTCCTGTATATAATGTGCCTTTTTTTCCTCTAGGTGCTTTTAAGATTTTATCACTGGCTTTCAGCCATTTGGTTGTGATGTACCTTGCTATGGTTTTGTTTGTTTTTATCCTGCTTGTTTACTGACTTTGGATTTGTGGGTTTATGATTTTCATCAAATTTGGAATCTTTTCCATTACAGTCTCTGAGTGGTGGTGGGCAGGGCCGAGTGTTGCATGGGGTGAGTGTTGTCCTGCACCGTGGTGTGGGGAGTGCCGTACCTGGAGGGTGCGTGCTGTGGGCTGAGTTGCTGAGGAGGCCAGATCAAAGCACAGTCCGAGGTGAGGCGAGAGGGGTGTGGGGCAGGGCATTCACAGACCCCAGGTGCCGGGACATCTAACCCGGACTCAGGCTAAGAGGTCTCCTGCTGCACTGGACTGCTGGGATGTCCCCTTGCCAAGGGAAGGAGTCAAAGTTTTGTGCCCAAGCATGTGCCCTTCTGGGCAGGGTCTTTATCCATCAACTGGGTCTGCTGGACCTTCTGCGTGAGGTCCTCATACCTTCCTAGCTGTTCATGGATGGCACACTACCTCCTGGGCATCCCTGTCTCCCACTTGGTCTTGAGAAGGGGTTCACACAGGTGGCTCAGTCTCCCTGGCTCCCTGATCTTTGGCAAGTACTGGGATAGCTGCAGTGTGCCCTGTGTGGGGGGGAACCAGGTCGAGGCCCCAGGAGCACGGGTATCAGCCCTGGCTATGGTTCGACATCACCCGAGGAGCTTTTGCAGGCCCCAGGTGGGCCCCCCTGCAGTAGTCTGGGCAGCCTCCAAAGGCACACTCTTTTTTTTAATTATTATTATTGAGGTTATGATAGTTTACAACCTTGTGAAATTTCAGTTGTACATTATTGCTTGTCAGTCATATTGTAGGTGCACCACTTCACTCTTTGTGCCCATCCCTCAGACCCCTCTCCCCGGTAACCACTAACCTGTTCTCCTTGTCCACGTGTTTATCTTCCACATATGAGTGGAGTCATACAGAGTTTGTCTTTCTCTATCTGGCTTATTTCACTTAACATAGTACCCTCAAGGTCCATCCATGTTGCTGTGAATGGGACAATTTTATCCTTTTTTATGGCTGAGTAGTATTCCATTGTATATATACACCACATCTTCTTTATCCAGTCATCACTTGGTGGGCACTTAGGTTGCTTCCATGTCTTGGCTGTTGTGAATAATGCTGCAGTGAACATAGGGGTGCATGAGTCTCTTTGAATTCCTGACTTCAAGTTCTTTGGATACTTACCCAGTAGTGAGATGGCTGGGTCAAATGGTATTTCCATTTTTAATTTTTGAGAAATTTCCATACTGTTTTCCATAGTGGCTGCACCAGTTTGCATTCCAGCAGCGTATGAGGGTTCCCTTTTCTCCACACTCTCGCTAACATTTGTTATTTTTAGTCTTAGTGATTATAGCCATTTTAACAGGCGTAAGGTGATATCTTAGTGTAGTTTTTATTTGCATTTCCCTGATGATCAGTGGTGATGAGCATCTTTTCATGTGCCTGTTGGCCATCCATATATCTTCTTTGGAGAAATGTCTGTTCATATCCCCTGCCCATTTTTTGATAGAGTTGTTTGATTTTTTGTTGTTTGAGTTCACACTTTCATTTTTAATTAAACTTTTTGAGATACTTGTAGATTCACTTGCACTTGTAAGATGTAATGTGGAGAGTCCTGCGTTCTGTTTACTCCATCTCCCCCGATGGTAGCATCTTGAATACTGTAGTACATCACAACCAGGAGATTGACACTGATACCATCCAGATACAGAACATTGTCGTACCACCAAGATCTCTCATGTTACCCTTTTATAGGCACATCTGCTTCTCTTCTGCACCCAACCCCTCCTTCTCAGCTGGCACCCATTAATCTGTTTTCTCCATTTCTATAATTTTGTCATTTCAAGAATTAAATAAATAGAATCAAAGAGTATGTATGGACTCAATCTCTTGGGGCCAGGTGTCTCTGGCTTCCATGGGTATAAAATCTCCTGGTACTGGCATAAAGTCAGACATATAGACCAATGGAATAGAATAGAGAAACCAGAAATAAACCCTTGCATATATGGTCAGATGATTTTTGATGATGGTGCCAAGACAATTCAATGGAGAAGAGACAGTCTTTTCAACACATAGTGCTGGGAAAACTGGCTATCCACAGGCAAAAGAATGAAGTGGGGGCCTTACCTAACACCATATACAAAAATTAACTCAAAATGGATCAAAGACCTAAACCTAAGAGGTAAAACTATAAAACTCCCTGGAGAAAACATAGGGGGAAAGCTTCATGATATTAGATTTGGCAATGATTTCTTGGATATGATACCAAAAGCACAAGCAACAAAAGCAAAAATAGATATATGAGACTTCATCAAAGTTAAAAATTGTGTATCAAAGGACACTACCAACAGAGTAAAACGGTAACCCATAGAATGGATAAAATATTTGCATATCACATATCTGATAAAAGATGAATACCCAAAATATATAAAGAACTTCTAAAAATCAACAAGAAAATCTCCATTCAAAAATGGGCAACAGGCTTGAATAGACATTTCTCCAGAGAAGATATATGAATGGCCAATAAAGATATGAAAAGATGCTTGACATCATTAATCACTAGGGAAATGCAAATGAAAACTACAGTGAGAGACCTCCTCATACCCATTAGGGTGGCAATTATCAAAACAAAATAACAAGTGTTGGTGAGGATTGGAACCCTGGTGTACTGCTGGTTGAAATGTAAAGTGGTACAGCCCCTATGGAAAACAGTCTGGTGGTTCCTTGATACGTTAAAATAGAATTATAGTCATAGGTCACTTCATGATGGGGATACATTCTGAGAAATGCGTTGTTAGGTGATTTTGTCATGAAAAAATGCCAGAGTATACTTACACAAACCTGGATGGTATGGCCCATTGCTCCTAGACTACAAGCCTGGACAGGATGTTACTGCACTGAATACTGTGGGCAACTGTAACAGGGGTAGTATATCTGTACCTAAGCATAGAAAAGGTACGGTAAAAATACAGTATAAAAGATGAAAAATGGAGCAAGCCCTGATGGCCTAGTGGTTAAAGTTCAGCGTTCTCACCACTTTGGCAGCCTGGGTTCAGTTCTTGGGCGCGGAACCACACCACTCGTCTGTCATTGGCCATGCTGTGGCAGCAGCTCACATTGAAGAACTAGAAGGACTTACAACTAGAAAATACAACTATGCACTGGGGCTTTGGGGAGGAAAAAAAAAGAAGATTGGCAAGAGATGTTAGCTCAGGGTGACTCTTCTCCAGCCCTCCCAAAAAAGATAAAAAATGGTACACCTGTATAGGGCGCTCACCATGAACGGAGCCTGCAGGACTGGAAGCTGCTCTGGGCGAGTCAGTGAGCCAGCAGTGAGTGAATGTGAAGGCCCAGGACATCAGTACTGCAGACTTTATAAACACTGTATACTTAGGCTACACTCAATTTATTTTGAAATTTTTCTTCAATAATAAACTTAGCTTATGCTAACTTCTTTATAAACTTTTTAATTTTTCAAACTTTTTGACTTTTGTAATAACAGTTGAAAACACAAACACATTGCACAGCTGTACAAAAATATTTCCTTTATATCCTTATTCTATAAGCTTTTTCTATTTAAAAAAAATTTTTGTTTTTTTTTACTTTTAAATTTTTTTTGTTAAAACCTAAGAGACGAACACATTAGCCTAGGCCTACACAGGGTCAGGATCATCAATATCACCATCTTCCATCTCCACATCCTCCCACGGCAGGACCTGAGGGGCAGGGACACACATGGAGCTATCATCTATGATAGCAACGCCTTCTGGAACACCTCCCGAAGGACCTGAAGGTTGGCTTACACCAGCGTCACCACAAACACCGCTTCGCTCGACATTACGATGGCTACCTCGTCACTAGGCGATGGAATTTTCCAGCTCCATGATAATCTTATGGGACCACCACTGTATATGCGGTTTGTCATTGACCAAAACGTCATTCCGCGGCACACGACTGTACCATCTGACCCAGCAATTCCGCTTCTGGGTGGACGCCCAAAAGAACTGAAAGCAGGATCTTGTACACCCATGGTCTTAGCAGCATATTCACAATAGCCAAGGGAAGCAGCCCCAGCGTCCATCAGGGGATGAATGGATAAAGAAAGTACGGTCTATCCACACAATAGAGCTCTTATGCACCCTTAAGGGAAGAAATCCTGTCACACACTACCACGTAGATGAACCTTGAGGACATCATGCTAAGTGAAATAAGCCAGCCACAAAGAGACAAATACGGTACGTCTCCACTTATCCGATGTACTTAATCAAATTCATAGAAGCAGATGGTTGTCAAGGGCTGGGGCAAAGAGCGGACAGAAGCGGTTGTTTAATGGGTGCTGAGTTGCTGGTTTGCAAGATGAAGCTTGGAGCTCAAATGCACAATGTGAATGTACTTAACACCACTGCACACTTAATGGCTAAGATAATAAATTTTATGTCATGTGTGCTTTACCACAGTAGAAATAAAAACCCACAGACCTCCCCGCGCGCTCAGACCGCGCCCCTCAGCTGGGGGCGGAGGTGGGAGACGGAGGCTGAGTGGGGCCGGCTGGCTCGCCCCTTGGACCCCTGGGAGCCGCCTGCGCGCACCACTGAGACGGGCTTCCCGGCTGGGCGGGAGCGCCGCTTCCGGCGGCGGAAGGAGCACTTCCGCTGGGGAAGTTTGAGAAAGCTGGAGCGAGCCGGGAGCGGCGGCGCGGGGCAGCGGGTGAGTCCCGGCGCCGGTTCGCGTTCCGCCCCGTCGCCGCGCCGCCTCCCCGGCCCGCGCCCTCGGGGATCGGACGGCGGGGCCCACCTGCCAGTCAGCGGTGCGCCTCGGCTCCGCTCTCCGCCCGTCCCCGCGCGGCCTCCTCTCCGCGGCCCTGCGTCCTCGGCTCGTTAGGGGCGCGCCCGCGTGCGCTGTGCTGGGCCCCCCGGGACCCGGCCACGGTCACCTCATAGCCGATCTCCGCGTCTGCGACGCCGGCTGGACCACTGCGGTGGGATCCGGACACCGCGTCCCGCTGCCGGCTTAGGGTCACGGCCAGCCAGGTGTCCACACGCCGTCAGCGCGCCTCCCCCGCCATCCCGCGGCGGGCGAGTCTCCCCGCCCCGCCCCGGTGCTCCCGGCGCCCCCGGCGCCGCGCTGCAGACTCCGTCGTAGTTCACTCCTTCCCGCGGCTCAGACTCCCCCTCCGCGACCCCACCCCCGCCCTCCGCCTCCGACCTCGGCTCCCGGAGGTCGTCTCACTGTCTTCCCCTTGCTGCCTTCTGGTGTGTCCACCGGACGGGTCCTTCGAAGACGTAACTCATGCCGGTAGTCTCCCTTCCTGCCTGTCCCGCGAGCCGCGGCCCGGGACCCCTCGGTTCGCCGCCCCTGCCTGCTTCACGGGTCCCTCCCGCCCCCTCTGCTTCCCTAGGCCGCGTCCAGCCCGTTCGCAGCGCGTGGTGGGTGCTCAGTTCAGGGAACCGTTCCGATTTCGTCGCCCTGGTGCTCATCCGTGCCTGGAGGAGCTGAGTCTCCACCTGAACGCTTCTCATGGCGCATGTGCCCGGCGCACCTTTCATGTGTGTCTAGACCACCGGGCGTCTTTTGGTGAAGTGTCTGTTCAAATATTGTGCCCATTTTAAACTGTGTTTTTCTTTTTATTATGGACTTGGAGGACTTCTGGATAGGAGTCCTTTGTCAGATACGTGTACTCGGAATGTTTCCTCCGAGTCTGTGGCTTGCCTTGTCATTTCTTAACTGTCTTTTGATAAGCACAATAAATTGATAAGTCCAATGTATCAGTTTTTTTTTTAAGGTTAGTGCTTTTAGGGTTCCATGAAAGAAATCTTTGCCTGCCCCAAGGGTATGAAGATATTCTCCGAGTTTTTCTTCTGGACGTTTTATAGCTTCAGCTTTTACATTGCATCCCTGATCCATCTTGAATTCTTTTTGGGTATGGGTGGGGCAGGGGGTGTTAACTGTACAAATGTAATTTTTTCTCTTGTTATGGCACCATTAATTGAAAAAAAAAACTTTGGTGTTTTTGAATTACATTGGTGCCTTTGTCGTAAACACTTAACTGTATGTGTGGGTCTGTTTCCAAACTGTCATGCTCCGTTGATCTGTATGTCTGTCTTTATGCCAACACTACGCCGTCTTAATTACTGTAGCTGAACCTTAGTCTTAGAATCAGGTAGTGTAAGTCTTCCCCCTTTGTTCTTCAAGGTGGATTATTTGAGGTGCTTTGCTTTTCCATGTACGTTTTATAGTCAGCCTGTCCATTTCTACAAAAAAGAAAAGACACCTGCTGGGAATTTTGCCTGGAGTGCCGTTGAAGTTCTGGATCCCTTAGGGAGAATTGAAAGCTTAATCCCCATAAACATGGGCTTTCTCTCAGTTTGCTTCTGTCTTCAAGTTTGCTCAGCTTTGTTTTGTAATTTTGAGAGTGGAGGACTTGCACATTTTTTGTTAAATGTATTTCTAGGTCCAATGTGTGTTTTTTTTCCCACACCGCTAAGCAGTTAACTAAATTGTGAGACTAGCTACCTGGAGATAGTGTCAGACCCCATAGGTTAAGGGTTGAGTTGTGCAGAACTGCCCCCCAATGCGCGCACGCACACTTCAAATGCCACTTGCAGGTCCAGGTCCTCTCTTGTGCTTCTGACCAACTGGCTACCGATCGGAGGGTCCCTCGCCCCCTCCTTGGGTTTGATTAACTTGCTGGAGCGGCTCACAGAACTCACAGGAACATTTTGCTTACTTTACTTAGATCACTGGTTTGTCATGAAAGGATGAAACTTTGGACCAGCCAGAGGGAAGAGATGCACAGGGCACGTATGGGAAGGGTGCGGAGCCTCCATGCCCTCTCCCAGCAGCCACTCTCCCCGAATCTCCACGTGGTCACCAACCTGGACACTCTCCGAACCCCTCCTTTGGGTTATTATGGAGGTTCTATTACGCAAGCATGATTGATGAAATCGTTGGCCCTTGGTGATTGGTCCAACCTCCAGCCCCTGTCCCTTCCCCAGGGGTTGAGGGGAAAGTTCCAACCCTCTCCTCACAGTGTTTGATTCCCCGGCAACCAGGCCCCCCCCCCAACTTAGGAGCTTTCCAAGTCACCTCATTAACATAAGTTAAAAAAGGGCTCCTGGGGCCGGCCCCATGGCCCAGTGGGTAAGTGCACACGGTCTGCTTCAGCGGCCCGGGGTTTGCCAGTTCGGATCCCGGCTGCAGACATGGCACCACTTGACTAGCCATGCTGTGGCAGGCGTCCCACATATAAAGTAGAGGAAGATGGGTATGGATGTTAGCTCAGGGCCAGTCTTCCTCAGCAAAAAAGAGGAGGATTGGCAGATGTTAGCTCAAGGCTAATCTTCCTCAACAAAAGAAAAAAAAGGGGGGCGCTCCTTATGAATGAAATTCCAAGGGTTTGAGGAGATTTGTACCAGGAACTGAGGATTTCTTGTTATGCCCCACTAGGCATTTGACTTTTTGTTGTTTTTGCAATTATTACATTGTAATTTTTATTTCACTTTCCCAGTATTCATTGCTGGTAGAAATATAGTTGGTTTTTATATCCTCTGACCTTACTTCACTCATTAGCTCTAGTTTTTATTTGCTTGAGGATTCCTTAGGATTTTCCTACAAGCACTGTCATGTCATCCTTGGATAACGACAGTTCCACTTCTTTGTTTCTAATCTTTATGGCTCTGTTTCTTTCTCCTTCTTTGCACTGGCCTGAACCGCCAGGCTGAGGAGAGGCAGTGAGAGCGGACAGCCGTGCCTTGTTCCTGAGCCCAGAGGGGGAGCTGGGTTTTGACCTTTAGCTGTGATGTCAGCCCAGGCTTATCCGGGTGAGGAGCTTCTGTTCTGTTCCTTGTTTTTCTCGGGATTGGATGATGAATTTTAACAAATGCCTTTTCTACATCTACTGAGATAATCATATAGTTTTCTTATGGTAGTTTTTCTCCTTTATTCTGTTAATGTGGGTAATTGTATTGCTTCATTTTCAAGTGACAGGAAAAGTTGAGGAAGTCATTGTGACTGAAAGTGATGCCATGCCCTTGAAAGGAAAAGATGAGGAAAATCTCAACCTGACAAACATACTCAGGAAAACATCTAGCAGTTAGCTGTAACTACCAGTGAATGTCAAAGGATGAACCCCATGAACTTCCGGCAGAACTCTCAGCTGGAGTGGCTGGGCCGGAGGTGGGTGTGGCGAGTGAGGCAGATGGGTGTGAAGAGAGGTTGCCACAGAGGCCCGAGCTGAGCTGGGCAAAGGCATCCTTGTGGGAAGTTGTGCTCTGATCTGGTGCCTTCCAGCCCTGGAGTCATTAACTCCAGTGAATGATGATCAAACCAACTTTGTATTCTTCAGATAAACTCCATTTGGAGTTTTTTTGGAGACTATAGTTCTTTTTATAGATCACTGTATTGGACTTCCTAATATTTTGTTAGGAATTTCTGTGTCTGCTTATGAGTGAGGTTGGACTGCGCTTTTCTTGTCTTATAGTGTCTTTATCAGGTTTTGGTATCAAGGCTTTGCTGGCCTCGTGAGACAAGCTGGAATGTATTCTTTCTCAGTTCCTGTAAAGGCTTCTAAGATTGGTGCTAGTCTTCCTTAAGGGTTTGGTGCCGTTCACCAGTGAATCAGCTGGGTCTGGTGTTTTCCCTGTGGGAGGGTTTTTTTTTTTTTGTCAGTTTCATAGTGTGCTTTTAAGGGAATTTGTCTCTTTCATCTCAGTTACTGAGTTTGTTGGCATGAAGTTGCTCGTAACGGCCCTTTATGATACTTCTAATGTCTAAGGGATCTGTAGCGAGGCCTCTTTCTTTCATCCCTAATATGGGCAACTAGGCATCTTCCTCCAGCTGGTCTGTCTTTTCTCGGGGCATCTTTAGAACTGGCCTCTCCTGCATCTTGGGGCTCCATGTTTCACCCAGGCAGGACACAGGAGCCCACTGTGGCAGGAGTCTTTGGGCTTCCCGGAGGGTGGTTCTGAGCAGACCTGGGGGAAGATGCTTGATCTGAGCAGAGCCTGCTGCTCGGTTTGGGAGCTTGTGGCTTATTCCCCAAACTAGGTGAAGAATGATGAAGCTCTGATGGAGAATAAGGAAGAATAAAGAGCTGCACCATAGCTGCGTTTGGGGGAAGGCTGTGAGGTGGCCTTGTTTGTGGGAAGATGCCCGAGGACGTTTGTGTGTGCAGTGCCATGGGCATGGGCTGTCCCGGTCCTGTCTCCTGGGGGGGGAACCCAGGCTGCCTCAAGTGGGGTTTTAGCCCCAAATTCTCCAGTGACATGTCTGCAAAAAAGCTGTTGGCTTTCAGCCATAAATGGCTCCTCTCATCTATCATTTGGTGAGAGACTGTGGCTTGCCTTCTGGAATGTCATGGTCCTTGTGTGTGAGGTAGCACATGGCAGCTGGTGATTTCCCTACAGTGGTGCTGGCCCCCTCCGCGCCCCCAGTTCCCCTTCCATTATGGAGCATCCCCTCCTAGCAGCATCCCCTACCAGCATGTGTGCCCTTGTGTCACTGGTTTTTCCTGAATCCCCCTCGGCCCCCTGAGTAGGTGCAGCTCTTGAGTCAGGTGGGGGCTTCCAGGCTGCAGCTCTCACTCACTCTCTGTCTCCCCAGATTGGCTGCTCTTCGGCACCTGCCTTTCCCCAGCGGGGGCCCACACGTCTCCCTGCAGGCCACTGCTGTTCCCATGGATGTGTCCCAGGTAAGCGCAGCCTTCCCCAGCCCTGCAGGTGCCCGAGCCCCAGCCTCCAGCCCACCGTGGCAAGGGGTCCACAGTGGTGCCTCCAGAGGTCTGTGGCTCCCTGCCTGATTGGTCGTTCCCTCTTATGGACTGAGGAACAAAAAGAAAATGTGATTCATTTACAGTAAGACCTCAGTAGATGTTACAGAAAAGTTGAAAATACATGTCCTTCTCTTAGGTGCTATCTTGTCTGCTAGAGCTGCCATAACTCACTACCACAAGCATTTGAGTACTTCTCACTGTTCTGGAGGCTGAAAGTCCCAGACCAGGGTGCCAGCATGGTCGGGTTCTGGTGAGGACCCACTTCCTGGCGTGCAGACGGCCGCCTGAGAGAGGGGGAGAGAGGGTGTGCAAGCTCTCTGGTGTCTTTTCTTATGAAGACACTGATCCTATCGGATCAGGGCCCCACCCTCGTGACCGCTTTTAACCTTAGTTACTGCCTTAGAGGCCCTGTCTTCAAACAGCCGTACTGGGGTTAGGGCTTCTACGTACGAATTTGGGGGACACAGACATTTAGTCCCTAACATGTGCCTTCCCTCATGCCTAAGCTTCCAGCCTCTGCGCACACACACTTTTTCTTCCAGCCCAGACATGTGGGTTTTAGCTTCTCTTTATTTCCTGCTGTCCTGCCAGCCTCAGGAGCAGCCAGGTGTGACTTCTTGCTCCTGGTGGGGAGCTGTCTGTTGCAGGAGCCGGTGACCTTCGAGGAGGTGGCCATACACTTCTCAAGGGAGGAGTGGCAGTGTCTGGACCCCAGCCAGAGGGCCCTCTACCGGGATGTGATGCTGGATAATTTTGGGAACTTGGCCACACTGGGTAAGGACTGTGCTTTCAGTCTCTAGAGCCTCCCTGCTCCCTCGATGGTGCTGGGGCCTGGAGTCCAGGCTACGGGGGTTTGGGAGTGGGAGCCTTTGTCCTATGTCCCATAGAGGGGCTGTTCTGCACCAAGTCTGGCCAAGGGCATTTCTTTGTGCTCCTGGAGGCAGCCCCATCTTCCTCAGGTCCATCCACTGTTGGACTTGACACTGCTGGAACCTTCTCTGGGCCTTTGCCAGCAGCAGGGAGGGGGGAAGGAGAGCCCATTTGCTGCCCTGACTCCGTTCTCTCTCTCTGTTGTCTCTGTTTTGGGGCAGCTTCTCTGGAGGATCCCCGAGGACTGGCCTGAGCCCTCGCTTTGTCCTCTCTACAAATAAAACAGCACCTTTTCTCTCCTTTGAGAAGGATTTTGCGGCCCCAGACCAGACCTCATCTCTCACCTGGAACAATGGGATGAGCCATGGGTTGAGGAGCAGGAGAGACCCAAGTTTCAGGAAGCGTGGAGGGCTCCCCATTTTCCCACCTCCCAGCTCCCGGGTGAGCTCAACATGCAGTGTCTGTCCGTTTTCCTCTCCCAATGGGACTGTGGGTGCCGAGCTGCTTCCTAATGAGACTGTGGAAACCCACGGGGTGTCAGCCACACTCCTGCACTGAGAGCTGCCCCAAGGAGCGCCAAGCACGCCCTGGGGATGTGTGAGGCGGGCAGGCAGCAGGCGCAGCCTCAGTTTGGGTCTGGCCTGAGAGGGCCGGGCACTGTCCTGTGGAGACCCTTGGTGTAGCTCTTTGAGGCCTGGCGGCCACATGTGGTCACAGGATGAAGTCAGGAGCCTGACCCGCTTCTCTGAGGGTCTTCCCGGTGGCCTGGGCAGGTGCTTTGTGTGCTGTTTATGCCTTTGTAAAACCAGATGGTAACGGTGCCTCCCTCCATCAATGACGTGGTGGGCGCAGTGGTGGGCTTCTCTTGTTGATTTCAGATTCTCTCAGAAGTGAGATCAAGCAGCTGTGTGAAAATGAGACAAGCTGGGAAGACACTGGGTTGTGTGGAGCCCCAGGACGGAGAGGGTCTCAGGTCCCTGGCTGGAGAGGAGCTTACATCCTGGAGGGTGAGTGGTTCAGAACAACTCTGCAGAGCTGCCCAGCTTCTACACGCCTGTCCCTGGCGTCACCCCCCACCCCACCAGGGCCTTGTTGAATGGACGGAGGCAAGCTTAGGGCGTTCTTTCTACCCTGATTGGTGTCTTTCTTCCTATGCGAAGACAAGTATGTACCTGTACTCTTGGGCCGTGTAAGCCATCTTGAAGTTTAGAGTCTTCCATCATGTCGATGATGCAGGAGTGTACCTAACTCTCACCTGCCTCGGGTGAGCATTTCAGTTCACTTTCATTCCCACTGTTGACACTTCTGGCTTGTCTGTGTGTTTCCTTACCACGCCTGTGCCACTTACTTGGAGTGAATCCTTAATTAGATTGAAATGAGCTGATAGGACACATTTTGTAGCTTTTCTTCTGTTTTGCTGGCCCGTCTTCAGGGCTGCCAGCCCTGTGTAAGCGCCTGTGTTCCTCCCCAGGAGCAGGGAAGTCCCTTTACCAGAAGAGACAGCATAATCGGCTGTTGGCAACCCATGAGGAAATCCACGAGTCCAAGAGAGCCGAGGCTGGCGCTGGTTTCGGGAAGAGCTTCCTTCTGAGCTCGGACGACGTGCAGCTTCCCTGCATGGCGGCTCTGCAGTGCGGCGGGTGTGGGGTGTGCTGCGGGCAGCCGCCAGGCCTCCAAGAGCAGCGGGAGCGTCCCACTCAGGAGCAGCCATTTATCTGTGACACGTGTGGGAAAGTCCTGAGCTGTCACAGCCGGCTCACTGCTCACCAGACGGTCCACACGGGAGCCAAGTCCTTCGCGTGTTTTGAATGTGGCCAGACCTTCAGGTGGGTCTCAAACCTGTTGAGACACCAGAGAAACCACACAAGTGAGAAGCCCTTCAGCTGTGAGGTGTGTGGACAGGCCTTCAGCCTGAAAGACCGCCTCGCCCAGCATCGCAAGGTCCACACTGAGCACAAACCCTACCCGTGCGGGGACTGTGGGAAGGCCTTCAAGCAGAAGTCGAACCTTCTCCGGCATCAGCTGCTACACAGCGGGGAGAGGCCTTTCTGCTGCACAGACTGTGCGAAGGCCTTCCGCACCAGGGAGAACCTCACCCACCACCAGAGGATCCACAGCGGGGAGAAGCCCTACACGTGTGCCCAGTGTGGCAAGGCCTTCCGGTGGCCCAAGGGCTTCAGCATCCACCAGAGGCTGCACCTGACCAGGAGGGCCTACGAATGCGACCGCTGCGGGAAGGGCTTCCGCCACCTGGGCTTCTTCACGCGGCATCAGAGGACCCACAGGAGAGGGGAAGTGTAGGAGCGCCCACGGCGCGTGTCTGTGTCTGCAGGCGCCGCGGGAGGCGGTGGGTCCTGACTTAACGAGGCGGGAAGAAGCCGCCTTGATCCCAGACCTGCAGGAAAGGTGCAGTCAGAGCTCCTGGCTCCCCCGAGTGGCATCACTGGGAACACCGCCCTCCAGGAGAAGTGGGTCTGAGGGGCACACTGTGGCAGGAGCCCGGGTGCTCCCATGGTCATGGGAGCAGGAGGAGGCCAAGCAGGCGCAGCGCCAGGTTCCAGGTGCCAGGCCCCTGCCCCTCCCCAGGGCCAAGGGCCGCTCCCTGTGACCTTAACTTTCTTCCCTTCCTACCTCTTTTTCACTCCCTTCCTTGTCTGGTCTGTTTGTCTTTTTCAACTTGCATCCCATTTCTGCATCTTAAGCAAGGCAGCTGTGGGTTTTACACAGAAGTACAGCCCCTCCTGCAGTCTCTGTAGGTGCGACTTAGAAAGGGGCACCTTTGTAATGTCGTGAGCTCGTCAGAGGATTCCAGACCTTCAGTGGTCACCCGGAACTCAGAACCAGAGTTGTGGTTAGCAAGTCCTCTGCGTGAGGACACGGCATCCATCTGGTACCTGCTTGGGCCCGTGTGTCCTCACAAGTGTCTAAGAACCCTGCCCTGGCAGCCCCGTTGCTGCGGCCCCTCTCTCCAGCCTAGATTAACTTGTAGATACTAGGTCTTTGGTAAAACATCATGGCATCTTGCTGTGTGTGTTTGTTAATGTTTGTGAGCACGTGCAGTTCGGAGGGCTTTTCTCCCAGAGTTATGTGATCAGATGCTCGCAGATCTGTCGAAGAAGCCATGTGGGTCTGCACGGTCCTTTCGCTCCAGACTCAGCCCTTTGCTCCCAAGAGCACAGCTGAGTCCCTCCGCCCGGTGAGGTCAGGCACTGGGAGCTTCTGGTACTCTGGTGGTGACTGTCTGTCAGAGCCTGTGTCGGCTGCAGGGACGTGTGGTGAGGAAGCCGGCAGAGGGTTCCCGTTTGGCCCATGAGGCCTGGATGGGTCTCACCAGACCTGAGTATGCATGTGGACGTGTCACCGAGATGGCTCCCGGTCTGTGATGGCTTTGCTCAGCCCCAGGCCCTCTGCTTTTAGGATCTTTCTTTGCTAAGTAGGACCCCCACAGCCACTACCATGTTGTGGCTTTATGGTCACCACAGCAACTGCAGGTGCCTTTGTGCTGGTGGGTGGTGTCCAGGAGCTGATTAGGTCGGAGTGGTTGACTGCTCACCAAGGTGACCACTGCCATGGAAGTCCCCCCACGGCACCTTCAGGAGAGACTTAGGTCCCGCACCTTGAATCAGTGAGTGAAGTCCGGTCTTAGAGCAGTAAGGGACAGCCGTGTTCGCGAGAGGGAGTTTTAGGAGGAAGAGGCACCTCTTTGTTCTAAACTTCAGGCGTCTCCGCTTGACCAGCACGGAAGTATAACTGCCAAGTGCAGCTCCCGAGGGCAGCGGCTCCCACTCAGAGCTGGTCAGGGCAGGACACTTGCCCCCTTGCTGGTATGAACACCGTTTCAGGTTAGCCAAATAGTTGATGAAAGATTCTGATTTTGTTTTGTTTTTAAGAATTCCAGCTAACAAATGTGGATGGAATGATAGAATTAGGAGTGAGGATACGGGGATGGGGGGTGAAGGGCAGGTTCAAACCACCGAGAGGAAGCGCTGAGCCAGATCAGACAGGGGGCCGCCGGGCACGACCTCTCAGTGGGTCAGGCTGGGGAGAGGGGCCGCCGGGCACGACCTCTCAGTGAGTCAGGCTGGGGAGAGGGGCCGCCGGGCACGACCTCTCAGTGGGTCAGGCTGGGGAGAGGGGGCCGCCGGGCACGACCTCTCAGTGGGTCAGGCTGGGGAGAGGGGCCGCCGGGCACGACCTCTCAGTGAGTCAGGCTGGGGAGAGGGACCGCCGGGCACGACCTTTCAGTGGGTCAGGCTGGGGAGAGGGGCCGCCGGGGCGCTCTGAGCATGTCTGAGCCTGATCTGCGCAACCAGCTGAAGAAGGCACGCCAGAGACTGTTGTGGAAATCTCAGCATGGACTGGATGGTCGTGGTATTAAGGATTTTGTTGTGATAATGTCATGGTGGTTCTGTCTTTAAAAGTCCTTATTAAAGACACATTCTGACATTCATGGATGAAATGATGTGATGTGGGATTTGCTTTAAAATCCTAATAAGGAAGACAAAGCAATATTGGCAGAATGAGTTGTTGAAGCTAGGTGATGGGTATGCTTGAAATTTTTCTGTATTTTTTTTTGTTTTACAGGATATTATATTTTAAGTTCATTAACACTTACTGAAGATGGTTGAAAACAGCCATTAAGTCTTAAGTTGCGAAGCCGTCTCAGTTGGCTTGGGCTGCCATAACAAAACACCACAGACTAGGGGTCTTAAATATTGGAAATTGATTTTCTCAGTTCTGGAGCCCAGAAGTCCAAGATGCGGTCAGCATGGTGGGTTCCTGGTGAGGACTCTCTTCCAGGCTTGTAGATGGCCTCCTTCTCGCTGTGTCTTCACATAGTGGACAGAGAGAGAGCTCTGCCGTCTCTTCTTATAAGGGCACTAATACCATCACGGGGCCCACCCTCATGACCTCATCTAACCCTAACCACCTCCCAAAGGCCCCCTCCAAATACCATCCATTAGGGGTTAGGGCTTCCATGTGGGAATTGTGGGGACACAATCCAGGTCATAGCAGGAGCTTCTCTGGGTCAGTCCTGGTCTGTAGACCAGCCTTCTCCTGGCCAGTGAGGACATGGGGGTGTGGGGTGCAGGGCCTCTAGAATAAATGGAAGTCTACCCAATGGAACATTTGAGTAACTTTTCTCTTATTTATGGAATCCAAACATTTGTACTAGTGCCTGTATTTTTCTTCCACTTCAGAGCTGTTGGGCAGGGAAGTGCCTGGTGGGTTTCCCCCGATGTGTGGAGTTGTGAAGGCCTTCAGACGGTGTTTGTGTGCAGGTCTGAATGGCCTGCCTTGGGGGTGTGAGCAGTCACCGCTCTGGGTAGCACTTCTAAAGACTCGAACTTTGTCCTGCAGGAGCCCGCTGGCCAGGTGACTGTCTCCCCTGTTTCTGGGTTTTAATCCTTCATGATGCAATTGTGTGGAGTTAAATATGAACAATGAATAATTATGTAACTAACTAAATTCCATCTGACGACAATTGTCGACTGATCCCAGGGGCCGCCTTGGGCTGAGGGGCAGTTGAAGAGTGGGAGCGTCAGGCCTCCAGCTGCCCCTCGCTCACTGCCACCGACTGCTTACACCACGGCTGTGCTGGATGTCCCAGTCTGTAGTTTCTTGGTGCCCAGCTTCCCAGGCTCTGGCTGGAGAGTCCTTCAAGGGAGCAGTAATTGGCAGACACAGTACTGGCTGGCCAGGCTGTGGCTCCTGTGTGCATTTGCATGTCGCTTCCTGAGAAAGCTGCCTTCAGACAAGATGCAGATGGAGAGTCGTGGTAGTGGAGCTTGTAAGGGCACAACAGGGCCTGCACCTCAGCTCTTGCTGTCACCACGTCCCCAGGAGGACCGAGTCTCACAGCAGGTGAGAAGTACCAGCCTTCTCAGGGCAGGCGAGCCTGGTGGCAGTGGAGCTCCACCATCAGCCAGGGGAGTAGCTGCCACTTTTGCCTGCGTTTCCCTGGGACAGAGGACACGTGAGTCCACTTTGGGGCAGGATGGTGTCCCACTGGGGCTGATTTGTAAGAATCATGCCTGTGACCTGGCCTTCCACTCTCTCTCCCCAGGGGACGCTCTTGTCCAGCCTGCATGTCTACACCCAGCACACGTGTGCCCTGGAGCAGTGAGAACCCCAGGAACATGAGAACCACACAGTGGCCCCTGCAGCCTTGCCCAAGACCAGGGAGTTTGTGTGTCCAGGGAGAGGAGAGCCTGGCGCTCAGGGAGAGCACATTCCCAGCAGGCCGAGCGCCCCAAACAGCCCCAGTGTGTTCTGAAGCCGCAGCCAGACCATCTGGTCATCTTTGGGGAAGCATGATGCTTGGTAAATACAGATGTTTGGGGTCATGCTGGGAAGGATGCATCATAAACACTACATACCTGATGTTCTGGGTCTTCGTGGAGTCTGCAGATGTCCCAAACCCTTGAGACCCTCCACTGAGGGCGCGTGCGCATGGAGTTGGCAGTGCAGGGCCCGGGTAGGAGGCAGCGGCTTCTCCCATGCAGCCTTGCCCTTGATAATCCACCTTGTAATGCTTGCGTCTGTGGTGTCCTGGGATCGAAGTCATGGCCCACCAAATGAAATGTTTTGGGGAATAAGAAACGTGCAGGTTTTGAGCAAAAGTATGAAAAAAGAGGATTCCTCAGTATGAGCCTAATGTCGGAACCATACCGGACTTAACTTTAGGAAACCTCCTTTCCACCTGGCTCATCACTGTCCACAGCTGGATGGTGGGTTGTGGAGCCGGGGGGCAAGGAGGCACAGAGGGAACTCTGAGGGGGCCCGGGCATCTCACAGCTGACCGCTTCGAGTTCGCTCACCCTCTCCGCACAGCCCCTGCGCACACGCACACTTTTCAGGAAAGACAGCCTGTGTCGGTGTGCAGTGCGGGACTGCAACTGCAGGAATGTCCTGTCTCCACAGTCCAAGCAGAGCTCAACAGTCAAGCCCCAAGAAAGGCGAGGCCTCGGTAAGACAGCCTCAGGACGTGCTCACTGTGCTCCTGGTGCTGCCACTAAGCTGGGTTTCTTGATGGCCTCTTTGGAAGAGCTTTCTGATCAGCTCGCAGCTCCTGACTTGCAGGCCCCCTTGTGGTGGCCGGGGGCTATCTTTACCTACCGCAGAGGGGGGAAGACAAGGTGGTCAGCTTGCGGGTGCCCCCCACTGTCTCTGATGCGCCATCCAGTTTCCCGTCTGGCTGCCCGCCCCTGGTGGCAGAGAGCCAGCATGCATGCCTGAGCAGTGGCTGAGCACCGCGTGGGCCCGCCTCCCCAGAGCTGGTGTCCAGTGTGTCTGTCACAACCCGAAGGGGCTTCTGCAACTCAAGGACCATGTGGAAAATTTGGGTACGACAAAATTCCATACAAAGGAGCAAGAGGAGAGGGAGGTTCTTTTTAAAAGAGGAATCAGGGAAGTCAGCGGGTGGGTGAAGTTCAGTGACGTCCACTGTAGGACAGCCCCGGGGCAGCGCTGCTTCTGAGACCGCATGGGAGGCAGAAGCGGGCAGTGAGTGGTCCTGTGCCGCCATCAGGCCCCCCCCGAGTCCCTCCTAAGTGGTGGGCTCCTCAGGCTACTCTGTGAGGCTCCTCCAGACTCCTGGAGGTCACTTACTTGGGAACAGGCTTGAGAGAGGGGGCGGCTTTCTCCAATGCCTTACCATTTGGGGAGGAGAGACACCTAAGGGAGCTAGGACAGTATTCTGTAGAGGCTTCCTGTCGTCTCCCGTGGTGCCTTCTGAATGAGGCTGCCTGGCAGCTCCCACCTTATTCCTCGGGCAGCTCTGGCTCCAGTAAAGGCACCAGGTCCTTCTGTACAACATGAATCCAGTCCTGCTATTTCCTGATTCACTTTTCCCTCCAGTCCTGCAAATAAAACTCAACCCTTTGGCGTTTGTAGCAGATGCAGTGACGTGCCATTTGAATGCCCCTTCAGGACTAAAGGGACGGTCCCCCAGCTGCTGAGAGTGCTGCTGCCACAGCCCTCATGGGTCAGCCCTCCAGGAAGGGCCCTTGGCCAAAGTGAGTTGTTTGGCCCAAGTTGGCCCCCCTTCCTGATGACTGCCTCCAATGACAGGTCGATGGAGACGTGTAACAGCTCCAGAGCGTGTAAAGGCACCAGCTTCAGAGCGCCCTGTGGGTCGGCCTGGGCCCTCACTCCTCCCTGTGCACACATCCTCTCCCCAGCACGCCCGCAGCCTGCGTTTCCGTCTCAGAGTTGGTGTTTGGTGCTGGTCTCAGCCTATCAATAACCACTGTTGTGGCTGGGCCGGCCCTTCTGGTTCCTGTTATGACTACAAGATGCCCTTCAGTAGTAACCATAAAGAAACTTTGGCAAAATAAAGGTTTATGACCTACAGCACCTGGAAATTACACAGCCCGCCTGGGGCCACACAGCGAGGTCGCAATGTATCCAATGATAATGAATTTTCACATATTGAGGTGTGTGGGGTACTGTTCTGGTGTAAACCTGGTTTGGCCTGAACTAAAGAAGCTTGACTTAAGGCCTGTCAGACATACACTGTCCGTCTGCTTTAACCATTAAAGATAAGGATGCATTAGGGGCTGACTTGGTGGCGTAGTGGTTAAGTTTGCACACTCCACTTTGGTTGCCTGGGGTTCACAGGTTTGGATCCCAGGCACGGACCTAGCACAGCTCGTCAAGCCACGCTGTGGCAGCATCCCACATAAAATAGAGGAAGACTGGCACAGGTGTTAGCTCAGCAACGATCTTCCTCACACGCACAAAAAACTAAGAGGAGGATGCATTAAACACTGTCTCAAAGTAAAGAATGCTTTGAGGATAGGCTGCTCACTGCTGTGCCTGCACGGAGTATCAGTGCTCCTGGAGATGTCTCCTTTCCCGGACAGCAGGGTCATGTTGACCTGCTAACCTATAATTGCGTCGTATCTCTTTGAACCTTTGATGAATGTGTATCCCTGGTGTGTTTGCTGTATGTTCTTCGTCCTAAAAAGGTATAAAACTGTACTGAAAACCATGCTTCTCAAGAACGCTTTCTTCCTTTGTGGAGACTGCCTTCCCGGGGCTAGTCCTCAGCTTGGCTCAGGTAGACCTCACCGTCCCTCTCTTACCTATAGAGTGGCTATTGGTTATTTGCATTGACACCATCATTACAGTATTGTACAGAGAGTGAGCGCATGGGCCTGGGGTTCTGCTTTTCTTGGGGTGGAGGGTGGGGGCCTAGGGTTTCATGGGCTCACTCTTTATTGGTGAATTTAAAACATAAGAGTGGGAATTTAAAGCTTGGGAAGAGAAAAAACAAGAGGCCCCAAAAGTGAGTTATAGAAACCAACCAGGATCTGTGAAACAAAGGAGCCTGGGGGGCCTGGGGGGAGCAATGGCTCTTTATCTAGTCGAGTGGCTGACGACGTGTTTTTTCCAGACAGCCGTCATTGGACTGAATGCCCTCTTTCAAGTGGGCGCCAGCAGTCAAAGCTGAGGCCAGGCACTTGCATTCAAACAGAAAAGCCAGCTGTCAGGGCTGCAGCACAGTTGGCCTCTCTGGTTCCTGGCCTGCAAAGCATGGCATCCCAGTCTTCCCATTTGGGACCCAGAAAACCCAAGCTGCTGTGCGTCGTCCTTCTCCTTCATGACCCATTGAAATCCCCTCACCACGAGGCCTCTGTGGTCTGACTGTGTGCCCCCTGGGGAGGGTGGAGTGGGGTTCTGGATGTCCTGACCAGTAAATTAGGCAAGTTTTGCCTAGACAAGAGAGCCAAGTGCATGTTATTCTAGTGAAATTTATTCCAAGTTAACGGTTCAATAGAAGCCTCATACTTGAGAAAGCATACCTCTCTGGGAGACAGCGAAAAGTCAAAGACCCCCCTCACCCAGCCCCACTCCCCGGGCGGGGATAGTCTGTTCACGGTGGCGTGTCCCCAGCTGCTTGTCCTGTGCCGTGTCAGTAAGCCCATGACTTTGGTTTGTTTTCCTCGCAATAACGGAGCCGTACTCCCCACATCGTCCTGCACCTGCTCTCGTCAGTCTACCGTGGACGCTCCGTGTCCTCCTCGGGTAGCAGCCTCACGGAGCTTCACGCTGTGTCCTGCTGAAGGACGCTTCCCGTGAGTATCGTGCTGCGGTGAACGGTCTCCCGCGTCTGTGTGCGCATGTGGGTTGCATCCATCTCCTGGGGCACAGACCAGGCGGCTGAAAACACCAGAAATTTACTGTCCCGGTTCTGAGGCTAGAAGTCAAGATCAAGGTGTGGGCGGGGCTGCGCTGCCTCTGAAACCTGGAGGGAGGATCCTTCCTGCCTCTTCCTGCTGCTGGTGGCGCCGGCCATCCTTGGCGTCCCTTGGCTCGTGGCCACGTCACTCCAGTCTCTGCCTCTGTGGTCACATGGCATTCACCCCATGTGTCTCTGTCTTCTTACAAAGACACCCGTCCTATTGGATTAGGGGCCCCACTCCATTGTGACCTCATCTCAGCTAATTACATCTGCAGCAACCCTATTTCCAAACACGGTCGGATCTGGAGGTTAGGATTCGTACAGATCTTTCTGGGGACACAGTTCAACCCACAGCATATACGCAGAAAGGATTCCTGGAGAGCCGCTGGTCACAGTCTGCCTGCTTCGAATTTAAGAGAGGCAGACGGCCCGCCTCAGGCTCAGCGTGACGGAGCCCTTCCCACCCTGGGTGGGGGCCTCCCTCATGCGGCACTGCTTTACTCGGCATCTCCCCAGGCCCGGGGCACTGTCTTGTCGCCTGTGCATCAGCACTGTGTTCTCTGGTCTCCAAGGCCTCTGCCTGCTTTTGCTGGTGGGTTGTTGGCTCTTTTTATTTTCTTTATAGCTCATTATAAAGAGAGTTGTCCTTTGTCTCTTTTATCTGTTGTAAATATTTTTGCCAAGATTGTTGTTTGCCTTCTAATTTATGGTGTATTTTACCTTAGTTTTTTTTTTCCTGGGGTAGATTAGTCCTGAGCTAATATCTGTTGCCAATCTTCCTCTTTTGCTTTTTGGGTTTTTTTGCTTGAGGAAGATTAGCCCTGAGCTAACATCTGTGCCAGTCTTCCTCCACTTTCTATGTTGGTCGCTGCCACACCATGGCTGATGAGTGGAGTAGGTTGGTGCCCAGGATCCAAACCTGTGAACCCAGGTTGCCGAAGTGGAGTGCCCCGCACCCAAACCACACCACAGGGCCGGCCCTTACCTTAGAGTTCTTTACATTAATTTTCTATCTTCTTATAGTAATCTTTTCTTTTTGGACTTTTCTTTTATGCCTTGGGGTTTTCTTTCTTGTTAAAAAATGCTTTCCACTCCTCAGGAATATAAAAGGCTTCCACTACTTTAATGTTTTTACTTTTTAAAAAAAAGTTAAGAGACTTTATATTTTTAGAGTAGTTTTAGGCTTACTGAAAAATTGATCAGAAAGTGCAGAGAGTTGCCATGTACTCCTGACCCCCCAGTTTCTCCTGTTATTAATATCTTGCATTAGTGCGGTTCATTTGCTACAACTGATGAGCCAATATGGATCCATTATTAATAAAGCCCATAGTTTACATCAGGGTTCGCTCTTGGTGTTGCACGTTCTGTGGGTCTGGACAAACGTATAGACACGTATCCACCATTATCGTATCGTACAGAGCAGTTTCACAGACCTAAAAATCCCCTGTGCCGGTCTATTCATCCCCCCCCCGCCCCAAGTACCCCTGGCAGCCCCTGATCTTTTTACTGTCTTCATAGTTTTGCCTTTTCCAGAATGTCATAGAGTTGGAATCACAGACTATGTAGCCTTTTCAGATTGGCTTCTTTCACTTAGTAACATGCATTTAAGGTTCCTCTGTGTCTTTTCACGGCTTCATAGCTCATTTATTTTTGGCACTGAATGATATCCTGTTGTCTGGATGGACCACGTTTATCTGTCCATCACCCACTGAACAGCGTCTTGGTTGCTTTTGGGCGATTGTGAACAAAGCTGCCGTGAACCTCCGTGGGCAGGCTTCTGTGTGGACACAAGTCTTCAGCTCCTTTGGATAAACACCAGGGAGCATGACTGCTGGATCATATTGTAAGAATATTTTAATTTTGTAAAAACCCACCAAACTGTCTTCCAAAGTGGCTGCACTATTTTGCATTCCCACCAGCAACAGATGAGAGTTCTGTTGCTCCACATCCTCGGCAGCACTTCTTGTTGTCAGCATTTTGGACTTTAGCCATTCTAACAGGTAAGTGTTTACTTTTTTTGGAATTCTTGGATTTTTAGTCACAAAGAGAGACCTGATGGTGAGAGCCCTTTGCTTGTTCCAGCAGCCAGCTGCCCCTCTTCTCCGGCAGGCCTTGTGCAGAGGTACAACCCAGCGGGATGGGCCCTGGCGTCCAGGCCAAGGCAGGCTCCCTCCTCATCACGTGACTTTCCTCCGCAGGTTGGGATGCTGCTCCCACTCACCCTGTGCCCTGCCCGGCCTTACGGCTGCCCACTCCCCTGCTCTCTGGCTATTGCCGCTATTGGCACACACCCTGGCCCAGCCCAGCCTGAACCCTCCGGAGACAGTGCCCTCACTGTAACCCTCACTACACCCTCCAAGGGACCTACCCACCGTCCCCTGGCAACCAGTGTCCCTCCTGCCTCTGCCGAGGTGACTGGAAGCTGAACAGTCAGCGGCTCTTTTTTGGGAGGGGACCAAGCATCGCTGCGGATGGGCTTGCTCTGGTCCCTGCTCTCCGGACTGCCCTCAAGATCCTAGGGAGGGGCTCCAGGTGGTGACAGGAAAGCCCCCGCGGCCCCCACCGAGTGTGCAGTGGTGACTTGGCACAGGAGCCACAGAGCAGTGGGTGGGTTTTGATGGGACAGAAGAGAAGAGGGGGCCCGGACTGGAGGTGCCCCCTGAGGGCCATCCTGTCCCCTCCACTGCTTTATGTCCCCTGGGCTGGGTGATCCAGCATCAGGGCCCTGTGGGGTCATGCTCTCCTCCATCCCCATAGGAGCTGTCAGGGTGGCAACCAGACAGGTCAACCAGGGCTGAGTTTGAGCGGCTCGTTGAGAGGGAGAAGCCAGAAAGCTGAGCAAGGAATAAGGGACTACCAGAACTAAACCTGCAGGATTTGGAAAGTCAGCTTTCTGTCAAAGCATAACAACATACAAATATGTCCCAAATGGTAAGTATGCAGGTGGATGAACTTTCACAAGGAAAGTAACAATGTCTAATTTGTGGGTAATCTTGTTATCAATAGGTTCTCAGCCAGGAAGATGTGATCAAAATTTAAAGCATTTTGAGGGTTGGGAGGAGGGTAAAGATATTATCTTCATAAATTATGAGCTTAAATGTGCGTGTTAACATTTCTCAGGTGACCACAAAAAGAGAAGAGTGTATTCAAGTCAGACTGTATTCGAAATATAAGAACCATTTATACTGTTTCTAGGGACACACCTGAAATATAAAATTGACACCCAAAGAAAGGTGTGTGCAAAACAAACCAAAAGAAAGTTGGAGCAGCCACGTTAATGTCAGACCGGCTGTGGGCAGAGGCAAAGAAGAACACTGCAGACTGATGAAAGGTTCAATTCACGGAGAACAGCTAGTAGTTCTAAACTTATACGCAACTAATACTTGCTTTCAAACACATAAAGTAACAGGGACAGAACTACGAGGAGAAACTGACAAGTGCCTACCCTGATGTCTCTCCAGGAAGGATTTCATGGAAAGTGGTGGGCTGGAGGGTCTTGGGGACAGGAGGGTCTGGGCAGAAGAGAGAGACTGGAGTGTCAGCGGATAGGAGCAGTGCCTGGGAAGAGGAAGTGGGGCGTGCTGCAGTCCATTAGCTTCATAATTACCAGGAAACTCTTCCTATCTTGACTTAACATTACAAATTAGAATGAGGGTTTTGAAGAAGGTGCACATGCTGCACTTGAGGACCTATGTCTTAAGTCTCTGTTGATTGATAATTACCCCTCCCTCTTTTTTTTCCCTTGTCATTTATTTTTCGGAAAAAACCTGAGTCATTTGCCCTAAAGAGGATCTGGATGACTGCATCCCTACTGTCTTTTAACATCTTCCTCTGTTCCCTCTATCTTATATACATTGATAGTCAGGTCCCAAAGCTTGATTAGGTCAGAGCTTTGCTTCTGATCGAGCGTTCTTTGCAGGTTGCACCGTGCAGATTCTGCTGCTTCAGACCAGGAGGCCCTGAGTGGCTTCCTTTCGGCAAAGTTGGGGCCATTCACGGATGCGGAGAGTGAGCCGGTCCGTGCATTGTCCTCATCAGTCTGCCACCTACAGGCTTCAGCAACCATGACGTCGCTATATTTCTTCTGCAGTTATTAGGTGGAATTCCGTACATAACTTCCCTTCACCAACAATTCGTTTATCCTGAAATACAGTTCACACGGGAAAGGCGGGATGAACACGTGATTCTTCATTTGCCAGTTTTTAGCATAATGAGTATCGTACCGGCAATCTTCAAGATGACCGGTAGGGTGGGGTTTTGTCGTATTTTAAACTCATGCACTTTATGCATTTGACGTTTCTATTCAGTACAGTCAGTATTCTTTTTGATGCTGAACTTGCTGCCTTGGCGGCGAGTGGGAGCCCTTCGCTTCTGCTGCCCGGTCCTTCTGACCGGCCCCGTCTGGGAGCAACCTGGCTCTCGGGTGTTGCCCGCAGAGAAATTCACTGCAGTTCACGCAGCAGGTATTTACCGGGGCTGTGAGAAGCGTAATTCTAGAGACCGAGTCAGGTAGAACCCAGCAGGGGCGCGGAGGGTCAGGCGGGGAGGGTGCGCAAAGGCGGAGGGCGCAGGAAGTCCGGCAGGACTTGGGGCCGGGCCCGCGCGGGCGGCTGCGAAGGCGCCTAGACGGCGGGGCGCTGTCGTCTCGGGAGCGCGCCCGTCTCCGAGAGGCCAGGCGCCGGCGCAGCCCCTCGCAAACCCGCCGCCCCGTCTGCAGCCCCGCGTGCGGCTGCACCCCCGCCCTGCGGCCCCGGCTCCGCTCCCGACACCCCAGCACGTCGCCCCGCTGTCACCCCGTCCACAGGACGGCCGAGACTGCTCCGCACCGTTGCCCCAAATCTCCAAGGAGCCCTAGCTCCTTTTAAAGGGAAGTGGTTGTGGGAACGCGTCCCGACCTGGGCTTCAAGCGAACTCGCCCAAAACGACTTGCGTTTGCTGCTGCCAGGGGCCGAGGAGCGCCGCCAACCAGGGGCGCCGAGACTTCCGCCCGGAGCTCCGGGCCGGGGGGCGCGCGTGCGCCGAGCCCTCACACGGAGGGGTTGGGGGGTGGCGGGGCTTCACCCACGCCGTCTGTGCGTCCCCCGCCTCACGCGCTGCCCTGGCCCACAGGAGCTCCGTCTTAAACCTGTGGCCTGAACGCCTCCCTCCAGGGCGTCCCAGGTGGGCTGCCAGGGTCGCGGCCTCTTGAGAACCCGGCGCCCGGCAGCGCCACTGGGCCCCCGCCCGCTCCCGCGCTTCCGGTAGCCAGCCCCAGCCGGCCGGAACTCGCGTGGCCCCGACCGGAAGTGCGCCGGCCGCTCTAGCGGCGGCCGTCTCGTTGGTCGGCCTTCCAACTCTGCGCTGGGGTCCAGAGAGCAAGCGTCTTTCACAACCTTCCCTCCGCGCTCGGGGCGAAGTCCGTGCTCCTCGGCCAGCATCGAGGGTGCGTGGGGCCTGGCCTCTCCGAAGCCGCTCGACCTCCTCCCCAGCACAGCCCTCGATTAATACAAACCACGCTGAAGGGCCGGCCTGGTGTCGTAGTGGTTAAGTTCGCGTGCTCCGCTTTGGCGGCCCAGTTCCGACGTTCGGATCCCGGGCGCGGACCTACACACCGTTGGTCAAGCCGTGCTGTGGTGGCGTCCCACATACAAAATAGAGGAAGACTGGCACAAATGTCAGTTCAGGGCCAATCTTCCTCACCCCCCCCACCCCCCACAAAAGCCCCAACAAAACAAAAAAACACACTGAAGGACGTCCTAATAACCGGCCTGTGCACTTTGGGACTGACAAGTAAATACGATGCGTGACCTTGGCAGAGGGCGTGGCCACAAAGGACACTGTTGGGACAACTGACGTTTTAATATGAGCTATGGATTAGCTAATGCTCTTTTCCCCATGCTAAATCTCCTGATTTGGATCATAGTACTGCGGTAATCATGCTCAGGAAACACTAAAGGATTTAGAGGTCTTCGAAGGGGCACGATGTCTGCAACCTACTCTGAAATGGTTCACGGAGAAAAATGCAGACATTCCCCCCCCAAAGGGACAGAAGGCAAGCTGCTGGTGAGTCTGGACCAGTGCACATGGGACTTCCCTGTACTATTCTTCCAATTTTTCTCTAAGTTGGATATTACATTAAAATTTAAAAATTACCAAAAAACCCCAAGAGGTCAGACGAAATCTCCTGTGGCTCCCCGCGGCGCTGGGAGTAAAGCCACGTCCCTCCCAAAGGCCTTGTGACCGCAGCTCGCACGGCGCCGGCCCTCCGGCCACAGCGCGCAGCTGCCCGGCTCCTGCCCGGCCCGCCGGACTCCGTTCCCGCCGTCACGCGGGCTGTCCGTGCCCGCGGTGTCCGTCCCTGCCGCCAGACTGTCACCCCCGCGGGCAGGACACCCGAGCGGCCCGCGGGCAGCCGCGGAGTGGAGGGTGCTGAAGCCAGGCAGGCACGGGGCGAAGGGCGACCCAGCTCCCTTGCAGCAAACGCGGACGCGGCGAAGCAGGCGGCGCCAGAGCGGCGAACGGGGGTGTCGCACCTTTATTAACAGCGGCACTCTCCAAACACGCGTCCTGCGTGCTCGTCTCCCCCGGCCCCGGGCCTCCCCGGCCTTCCTCCCGGCAGGTGCAGGCTCTCCCGCGGCGGCTTCTGCTGCAGGGTCAGTGTTCATGGTGTCCTTCGACGCGGGGATAGGAAGAGCCCACTCCAAGCACAGGCTTCGCAGAGAGGAGGATGTTCTGTGAAGCCGCACGCAACGAGGACCGCGAAGAGACCCGGGAAGCCAGGCGGGACAGAGTTAAGGACGGGACCCGGGAGCTCGCCTTCGAAAGGGGCAGCGACGGGACCCTGGAGCCCACACGCGACGAGATCAACGACGGGACCCCGGAAGCCATGCGCGACGAGAGCAGCGACGGGACCCGGGAGGCTGCGTTTGACGGGGACCGGGAGGCTGCGCGCGACGGGCCTGTCGGGGAGGCGAAGGACGCGGGGCGCGAGGCGACGGGCAAAGGTTGCCACAGCGGCGGGCCCCCGGGGCCCCGGCGCAGCCAGCCATGCACCCGCGCCAGGTCCCGCGTGTCCTCGTGCTCGCGCCGCAGCTTCTCACGCTGCTCCAGCAGCTGGCGCCGCGTGTCATGCAGCAGCTGGGCCCGCTGGAGCAGCCGCAGCAGCTCCTGTCGCAGGCGCGCGTTGTCCGCCTTGATGGCCTGCGTGTGCGCGAGGAGCGCGCGCGCCGCCTCCCGCTCCGCGCGCCGCGCCAGGGACTGCACGCGCTGGCGAGCCTCGCGCTCGAAGGCCGCCTTGTCCTCGGTGAAGCGCCGCTTCACGCGGTGGAGCAGCTGCGTGTGCTCCACGCGCATGTGCAGCAGTTCGCGCTCCAGCGCCCGGATCCGGGCCAGCTGCTCCAGCTGCAGCTCCTGCGGCGGGGGCGCGGGTCAGGGCCCGGGCGCGGCGCGCGCCCACCCCGCCCGGTTCCCGGAGCCCGCCCGGCCGGCCCGTGGGCGCGCGCGCACTGGCCTTGTAGGGCTGCAGCTCCTGCACCTGCCGCGCCATCTGCGCCGCGCGCGCCTCCATCTCCAGCAGCTGCGCGCGCACCCCGTCCTCGCGCCCGTGGTAGTGCGACGCCAGCTCGCCCCGCTCCCAGTGGACCTGCGTCAGGTCCACGCGATTCTGCTCGTCCAGCCGGACGATGGCTTTGGCGCAGCGCTGCGCGCGCGCGCTCACGTAGCTGGCGTAGAGCCGGTTCTCCTCGCGCAGGCGCTGCGCCTCGCGGTCCAGGAAGGCGTTCTCCCGCAGCACCTGGTCCACGCGCTGCTCGCAGGCGTCCAGCTGCTCCGAGAGCAGCTTGTACTCGCGCTGCAGATACTGCGCGCGCTCCGACAGTGGCGCCTCGGCGCCCTCTTTCGCCGCGCCTGGCCGGCGCCCTGTGCTCGGCCCGCGCCTCCTTTTGGGTGCCATGGGCCGGCTTCGGGGTCTGGGGCACGGGTACGTGTGAGGGCACCGCCCAAGCCCGCTCCTCCAGCGCAAACCTTCCCCTCCCCTAGCCCGAATATTCTAGCGGGGCGGGACGGGTCTCAGGGTCCTGAGGTTGAGGGAGGCAAAATCAGGGGTATGGGGTCAACGTGGGGTCAGGGGATGGTCGCCAACCTTTACTCGTGGACTCCTTCCGGACCTTGGCCGTCCGTCGGCGTGCGCCCACCTTGAGTTATGTTGGCGTTCAGCCGGTGCAGTCTCCATGGAGAGAGAACTTAGTCGCCCTCCCCCACTTCCACCCCGTTGCTTGGGCGACAACTCCACTCCCCCTCCTCCATTTCCCCCAACTCCTGCTCCGGAAGTCAGTGCCTGACAGCCTGTTACTGCCTGACGTCCTGTCGTCCTGTCGGACGACGCTGGACTTGCCTCCTAACCTAACAGACCCAGCAGCAGCCCGAGTAGCCCTCAGTCTCCACGTGCCATACTTGGGCCCTTTGCCACCTGTCCACCGATGGCCTCATATCCCCGTCGGCCCTCAAGAGTAGAGACTTCGCCCAGTCCTGGCCTCCAGCCTTGAGCAAGCCCCTCCCCACCCCACCCACACACGCACACCCCTGTGAAATCTCCATCTTGTTGAGTCAGAGCTTCCCCACAGCATTTCAGCGCTCCGGAGAGCCTGGCTCTCCTCGAAGCACTTCGTGGCTCCCTTCGCTCCTTCAGGAGGCCTCCGTGGGAGTTAGGGTTACTGGGAAGACCGAGTCCCTTCGGATGTCACCCGTTGTCCAGTGTGTTCCTCTCTGGGGTTTCTTCAGCTCACACGTGTGGCGCCTGTTCATCTCATCCCACAGGACTGCACCTGGCCGGCTTCCCTTCCCAGCTGGCCAGCACGGCGGGAGCGGAAGGAGATCCACCCGGAATTTCGCTCTTGCTCTTCTTGCCGTTGAGGTTGTGGCAACATCATCATCGCCTCATTGAATTCACTCTTGGCTAGATACGTGAGCACCACATTCAGGTGCCAGGAGCCAGCGGCCCGGCCTCGGGTTCTCTTAGCTGCCTCGGGAAGAGCCGGGTCCAGACCGCCTTTGACGTGAACGTCCATGTACGTCTCTTTTGGTCCTGTCACCGTTGGTCCAGGTCTGTCTACATTGGCTGTAATATGGACAGATGCAGGGTTTGTTGGCTTGTAACTTTGTGAGGAGCACGGTTTAGGAAACCACTCTGGTGGGAAGGCTTGTGTTGAAAACTCTCAGGAGGCCGATTTCAGAGCCGCGGTGATTCACTCATATCGCTGGACTTGCTCGAGTTCACTGCACCTGCGTGAAAGGGGTGGCAGAGCCTCGTAAAACTAGGAACACAACCGAGGCAGTTTCCTCCTTGGAAAAAAATGTATTTTATAAATAAAAATGAAATGACAAGCTTCAAGACGATGCAAAATCTCCGTTTATTTTAACACTAAAATTTTAAAGAAATGTCGATCCATAAACTCTTAAAAGAGCATCTTAATGTTGGCCTTTAATGATATCAGCTTTTTTTTTTGTGAGGAAGATTGTCCCTGAGCTGATATCTGTGCCCATCTTCCTCTATATTGTGTGTGGGACGCTGCCACAGCATGGCTTGATGAGTGGTGTGTAGGTCGGCACCTGGGATCCGAACCCACCAACTTGGGCCTCTGGCGCTGAGCCTGCAAACTTAACCACTATGCCCCACACCCAGCAAGCCCGATATTGGCTTTTAATATGAAATTGGTGCCTGACTTTACAGAAAATTGGGAAGAGACCAAGTAGAATCGGGAAGAATCAGGAGACCCTGCAGTGGGGGGCTCCAGCGAGCCCCTTCAGGATGTTTTCTTCCAGTCCCTCCCCCGGGGCCCGGTATCTACATACCAGGGCCTCTGCCCGCACCGAAGCCGCCTGCTCTGTCCACCTCGCCACCCTCGGGGCCCGCCTCGGGCCACTGTCCCCATTTGGCACACTGCGAAACTGAGACGGCGACAGGCGGAGCCTGCTCCCCTGGCCGGTCTGGTCCTCCGCAGCCTCGGCCCCTGGGCGCCCCCCCCCCCCCCCCCCCCCGGGGGCCCCCGCGACTCCGGGCCGCTTCGGCCCCTCCCGGGCTCCTGCCCCGCACGCATCTGTCGTGGGAGTGTCTAGATCAACCTTGGCCTTTTAATTTCTGCTGCGAGGGGAGGCACTCGGGGGGCAGAGGTTTTTGAGTTGTAAGTCGTCCCAGCCTCCCGGATTTCTCGGGGAGTTGTCTCGCTTTAAAGCTCACAAATGCCTCCTTTCAGCAGGGGTCTGGTGAGCATTTTGTTCTCCTCTGTCTCCAGCTCCCTCGAGACTTGCTGCTTCCCACTTCTGCAATTCCCAGTCCTGCAATCCCGGTGGAATCGTTCGGGGAGCCGCGTGGAAGCCCCGCCCCGCCCCCGCCCAGCCCCGGCCCCGCCCTCGCCCCCCAGACCCCCGCCGCCCAGCCGGACGCGGCCGCCTCCGCCCCCACCCGAGTCGGGGCCGCGGCGATTAGGGCAGGAGGGGCCTTGTCTCCTCTGCCTCCTCCGGGCGCCCGCGCCACAGGCCTCGGGGCGGTGGGTGGTGTCTCCCCGGGCAGAGGAGGCCGCCTGGCCTGGAGGCGGCTGGGATGCCCCCACACACCCACCTCCTGGCCCCGGGGGCCTTCTCTCTGTTGTTGGGGAATGGGTGTGTCTGGTGTCCCCAGGTCCCACCGCCGCCCACGAGAGACGGAACTCACCTCCGCGGGCCCAGATTCAAAGCCAGGCGCTACCTGTGACATTTCTCCCCACCCTTGGGGTCCTTCCTCCCTCCCTCCGTGAATGGGGTGGCGGTCTTTTGTCCCTCCAGGGGCCAAGACTAAGTTTCCCCCTGAGTCCAACTGAGGAGGGTCTGGGGGCGGGGTGGGGGCCGGGGGTCACTCACCCCTTGGCGGGAACACTGAACTGGAACGTTACTGGAAAGAAGGGCGGAGGAAATCGGCTCAACTGCCGCCAAGGCTGCCCCTCCCCCACCCTTGAATCCCTGCTGGCCACCCCCTCCCGCCGCCCCCCAACCCCCACCCCCCTGACTAGCGCTTTCTGGTGGGGGACTGCGGTGGACCCTAAAGGCTGCGTCAGAATGTCCTGTCGGGCCGGTTCCAAGATGCTGCTCACACCGCTCCTCGGGCCGCTCGGCCCCCCACCCCACGTTTCCACAGGGCCAACCCCCCTGCCCCTATCTTGCTGTTCCTTCTGCCTTGGACTCTCTCCCTACTCAGCTCCTGAGACTTAGCGTCAGCTCCCTTCCTCAGGAGTAGCCAGTGGGTTTGGGCTGTGTGCCTAACCCTGGGGTGAGCACTTCCAGCAGCATCTGCTGCCATTTCACAGATGGAGAAACTGAGGCAGGGAGTGGCTTGTTAAGGACTGAAAGCACTGGGGCTGTGACTTGGACCTTGGTGAGCTCTTCCCACTGTGTCCACTGCCTCTTGCGGAGGCCTCTCCCCATCCTGAGCCCTGGGCAAGGGGCAGAGCCAGCCACCTTCACTGAATCCCACTCCATGGCAGCCTGAGGCCAGCATGTGGCCAGTACCCACGACCCTCCTACCTGCCAAGGCCAACTGGACCTGAGGAGTTGGGGGTGGGCTCAGGTGATGCCAGAGACCCTGTCCTTGGAGCTCAGCCCTGGGCAGGAGCCTGACACCCACAGGAGTGGCCAGAAGCTGAGCAGTGGTCAGATGAAGGGACCCTGGAGGACCTGGTGGGAGGGATGCCCCAGCTCCACCCCAGTACCTTGTCCCTTGATCAGAAGCACAGCGCTGATGGCAATCACCACCACAAAGGGGATGACAGGCAGGAACGTGACTGAGGCCCAGGAGAGCCTGTCTGTCCAGTGTGTCGTTTGGCTGCGGTCAAGCCCTGGAAACCCCAGGCCTGGCTGTTCTCTGGGCCCTCGGCGGGACCCAAGGCCGGCCCCTCCCCATATTCCAGCTCATGTGCAGCTGCAGGCCCCCTCCGCCACCTGAGCTGGCTCTCGGCCGAGCATTCAGGCAAGGACCCTTCCTCAAGTGGCCTCCCCTCCACAGCCAGGCACCTCGGAACCGATGCCAGACCCACACCATGCTCACGGGGAGCCCCAGGTGGAAGGCCCAGATCCAGGCCATGATTGCGTCAGCTCCCACAGCCACAGCTGCCCCTGGAGGAAGTGCTCTCTCCTCCCTGGACACACAGTGCAGTGAGGGCCACGGCTGCACCGCCACCCACTTCCTAGGAGCAAAGACAGGCTGGGTCCAGGGGAGCCCCAGGGTACATGTATGGAACACAGTGAGGGCTCCGTGGCGATGCTGCCACGATGACCCAGGTCTCTGGCCTGCTAGGGTCAGTGGAGTCGCAGCTTCAGGGCAGCTCGATGAGCTTCAAGGGGCCTGGCTGGAGCCCGGGGCCTGTGAGCTTGGCTCCCTGGTTCTCCCTGAGGGGTCAGGCCAGAGCAGCTGGGGCTTGGGGTCTGGTCCATGTCGGCCTGCATACCCCTCCCCGGGTGCTCACCTACCTCTCTTTGTGAGGAAAAGGATGATAAACAGAAGGATGCACAGAGTCCAGAGCCCTGCACAGGCCCCAATGGCGTTGCCTGCACCCACCTCCACTGGCCGGCTCAGAGAGCCCCTGCGAGACAGCCATGAGGGGCGCCCAGCCTGAGGCATGCCTCCCGGGGACCCTTGTCTCTGAGTCTGAATGCACAATCTGAGACAACCACATCTACCACCCAAATGTGCCCTCCTGGGAGGGACCCAGCAGGTGCTGGAGTGACCTGGGGTACCTGAGTCCACAGTCCATGTGGGGAGCAGGAGAGACATCTGAGACCTAGGAGCTGGAGGAGCACACAAGGTCCACCCCAGCAGGTGGGAAGGCCATGCACGAGACAGGGTGGGCAGTGGGCTACCCCTGTGACACAGATGGGGACACGGCTGTGATCACTCCTCAGATGTCAACACTGAAGGGCAAGGAGGGGCGGGGCCCACGCACATGGCCTGTGACAGTCTGCAATCTAGGAGGCAGGGACCATGTGAGACTGGCCTTCGGGTTACAAGGACGCTGGCTATGGATGAGCAGGAGGCTCCGGCCACACTGTTTCATCCTGGGGGGTTTGACCTGCTACGCGCCCACTCCTCCCTGACTCTGGGTCTTCTGGAGGAGGCTCCCAAAACTGCCCACGATTTTCCCATGGGTCCACGGTCCACTTTTTATCTCGTGCATAATAAACACCCCAAGTCGATAATGCGCTCAAAACAAAGCTGAAGGTTACAACTGCATGCAACAAAATTTATTGTTGACTACCAATTAATAAGAAAATAAAATCTCCTTGACAAAATTTATATCTGCAAGGATATTGGACAAGGGAAAGTTGGACTGGGTAGAAATAATGGCCTCAAGAGAAAACACATAATAGCACATTTAAAAACAACAGCTAACGGATGAATCAGCTGTTCACTGAAAATTGATTTACTTATCACGCGTAATGAAGTTCCCTCCTCAGAATTCTTTTTTGCGGAAATTCACTGATGTTCGTATAATTCTGCTTTTGGCCACATTCTCAGTGGCAGAACGGTAGGTCAAGACCTCCTCTGGTTTGGAGTTCATGAGGGAAGGCGGAAAGAGAGGGGCTGGCCTGCAGTTGTCACACGTCCTCGGTGCTCTAGGGACCAGCTGGCGTCCCGTGCCCCAGCAGCTGCATCAGTTTGCTCCACGCCCTCCTGGGAGCTGGCTCTTCCTGATCCAGTTTACTCCTGCTGTCCACCTGCAGGCCCTCCTGCCCGTGGCTGGGGGAGCCCAGCTGTCCATTCCAGATCAAGTGTGTCAACTTTCCTGGGCTGGGCTCCACTCACAGCCCCACTCCTGGCCTTGGACCCTCCTTGAGTGAGTCCAACTCTCATTTCCTTCAGCCTGTCCAACTAGTGATCAGTCCTCCCTCCATTTCCATCAATGTGCTTTCTACTCTTCTCTTTGTCCTTGTGGGCATATAGCTTTCCCATTTTTTTTTTTCCTTGCTGAGGAAGAGTCACCCTGAGCTAACATCTGTTGCCAATCATCCTCTTTTTGCTTGAGGAAGATTTGCCCTGAGCTAACATCTGGTGCCAATCTTCCTCTGTTTTGTATGTGGGTTGCTACCACAGCATGGCTTGATGAAGAGTGGTGTAGGTCTGCACCCAGGAACTGAACCCGGGCTGCCACAGCAGAGCGCTCCGAACTTAACCACTAGGCCACGGGGCCAGCCCTTCCATTCATATTTATATTTATTATGGATTATATCTGAGGAATACTCCCACTTGTTCAATAGATTTGCCATTGCATTTGTCATCAAATTTATTGATGTGAAATTGTTAATAATAAATCCTTATTATCTTTTAATGTTTGAAGAATTTAGTAGGAATCTGTCTTTCATTCCTGACACTGATAATTTCTCTCTTTTAGTTTTAATCAGTCTAGCTAGATTTTATTCCATTTATTCAAAGAACCAGCTTTTAATTTTATTGGTTTTCTCTCCTGCTTGTCCACTTTCCATTTCAATGATTCCTACTCTTATTTCATTCTTTCTGCCTACTTTGGCTTTAATTTTCTCTTCTTCTAGACTTTTAAAGTGGAAACTTAAACTTTTCACCTTTCCTAATATAAACATTTAGAACTATAAATTTCCCTCTAAGTGTTGCTTTAGCAGCATCCTACAAATTTTCTTTTTTTTCTTTTTTTTTAAAGATTGGCACCTGAGCTAACAACTGTTGCCAGTCTTCTTTTTTTTGTTTTAATTGCTTTTTCTCCCCAAGTCCCCCCAGTACACAGTTGTATATTTTAGTTGTGGGTCCTTCTAGTTGTGCTGTGTGGGACGCCGCCTCAACATGGCCTGATGAGCAATGCCATGTCCACACCCAGGATCCAAACCGGTGAAACCCTGGGCTGCCGAAGCGGAGCGCATGAACTTAACCACTCGGCCATGGGGCCAGCCCCTAAATTTTCATATGTTATGTTTTCATTATCTTTCAGACTAATTTTCCTTGTGATTTCTTCTTTGGCCCATTGTTTATTTAGAAGTGTGTTGTTTAATTTCCAAATCTTTGGGGGATTTTCCAAATATCTTTCTGTTATTTACTTCTAATTCAATTCTGTGGGATCAGAGAACATAATTTGTGTGATCTCAACCCTTTTAAATTTGCTGATCTTTGTTGTATAGTGCTTAGAATATGGTTTATTTGGTGACTATTTCATACGCACTTGAAAAGAATGTGTATGCTCTTGGCGGTGGCTTGTTTTCTAAATGTCGACTAGGTCGAGTGGGACAATAGTGTTGCTCAGGTCTACCATATCTTTATTTTCTGCTCGCTTGTTCTACTAATTATTGAAAGAGGAGTGCTAAAATCTTCAACTGGTTTGATTATTTCTTCTTTCAGTTCTGTCAGGTTTTGCTGTGTGTATTTTGAGACTTTGTTATTAGGTACATACACTCTCCGCATTAGAATGACTACTTAATGACTTGACGGTTTTATCATAAGGGAGTGTCCTGCTTTCTCTCTGGTAATATTCCACGTGCTGAAGTCCACTTTGTCTGATATAAATATAACCACTAAAGCTTTCTTATGATTAGTATTTGCACGATATGTCTTTTTCCATCTGTCTTAGTCTATTCATATTGTTCTAACAAAACACCACAGACTGGGTGGCTTAGAAAAAACAGAAATTTATTTCTCATGGTTCTGAAGGCTGAGAAGTCCAAGATGAAGGCGCCAGCATGGTCATATCTGGTGAGGGCCCTCTTTCTGGTTCATAGCTGGTGCTCACTGTGTCCCCACGTGGTAGAAGAGGCTAGGGATTTCTCCAGAACCGCCTTTATAAGGGCACTAATCCAGCTCATGAGGGGTCTCCCCTCATGACCCAAGCACCTCCAAAAGGCCCCACCTCCTGATACCATCACATTGGGTTTTAGCATTTCAAAATACAAATTGAGGTGGGGGGTGGGGGGAACAAATATTCAGACCACAGCATAATCTTTTTAACTTTAACCTACTCATGTCTTTATAATTAAAGTGCATTACTTGTACATAGCATATTCTTGGCTTTTGATTTTTAAAAAATAAAGGTGCACAATCTCTGTCATTTTATTGGAGTATTGAGACTATTTACCTTTAATGTAATTTTTGATGTGGTTCGTTTAAGTTGACCATCTTGCTATTTGTTTTCTATTTATCCCATCTATTTCTTATTCCTTTTCCTTATTTTTCTGTCTTCTTTTTGATTGAGTAATTTTCAATATTCCATTTTGTCTAGACTACGGGCTTAATAGCTCTATCTCTTTATGTATGTTTACTTTTATTTAAGATAAAGATTTGTATGTTTAACTTATCAAAGTCTATCTTCAAATAATATTATAATACTTCACGTGTAATTTAAGAACCTTACAAGGGTATATTTACATTGTATTCCTTCATACTTTGTGTATTGCTGTATTACATTTTATTTTTACAGGTTACAGACCCCATAACATATTGTTATTATTTCTAATTTAAACAGTCAACTATCTTCTTTAAAAATTATTTTTAATTGTGGTAAAAAACACACAACACAAAATTTACCAGCTGAACTTTTTTGAAGTGTATGGCTCAGTAGTGTTAGGTATATTCATATTGTTAAGCATATTCAGATATTCACAGATCTCCAGAACTTTTTCATCTTACAAACTGAACCTCGATACCCATTAAACAAGAACTCCTCATTCTCCTCTCCCCACAGTCCCTGGTAACCACCATTCTACTTTCTGTTTCTAAGAATTTGACTACTTTAAATACTCCATACACGCGGAATCCTACAGTATTTGGCTTTTTGTGACTGGCTTATTTCACTTGGCATAACGTTCTCAAGGTTCATCCATGCTGTAGCATGTGGCAGGATTCCCTTCCTTTTTGAGGCTGAATAATGTTCCATTCTATGTACATACCACCTTTTGTTTACCCATTCATTCACCAGTGGACATTGGAGTTGTCTCCTCCTCTTGGCTATTGTGAATAATGTTGCTGTGAACAAGGGTGTACAAAGATCTCTTTGAGACCCTGCTTTCAATTCTTGTGGATGTGTACTGAAGAGTGGGATTGCTGAATCATAGAGTAATTCTAATTTTAATTTTTTTTTTTTTTGGTGGGGAAGTTTGGCCCTGAGCTAAGATCTATTGCTAATCTTCCTCTTTTTGCTTGAGAAAGATTGTCCCTGAGCTAACATCTGTGCCAAACTTCTTCCACTTTGTATGTGGGACGCCACGACAGTATGGCTTGACAAGCAGGGTGTAGGTCCACACCTGGGATCCAAACCCACGAACCTTGGGTTGCTGAAGCAGAGCACGCAAACTTAACCACTATGCCACCAGGCTGGCCCCAATCTTAATTTTTTTGAGGAACCACCATACTGTTTCCATGGTGGTTGCACCATTTAACAATCCCACCAACCGTGGTTCCGATTTCTCCACAAGGGTACGAGGTACAAGGGCTCCAACTTCTCTACATCCTTGCCAACACTTATTTTCCAATTTTTTGATTGTAGTCATCCTGTTGGGTATGAGGTGACATCTCATATGGTTATGATTTGATCTGAGATAGATAGTGGGTTTTTTGGGGTTTTTTTTCTGAGGAAGATTAGCCCTGAGCTAACATCTGTTGCCAATCTTCCTCTTTTTTTTTTTTTGCTGAGGAAGATTAGCCCTGGGCCAACATCTGTGCCAATCTCCCTCCACTTTATATGTGGGTTGCTGCCACAGGATGGCTGACGAGTGGTGTAGGTGCACACCCGGGATCCAAACCCACAAACCTGGGCCACTGAAGCAGAGTGTCTGAACTTAACCACTACACCATGGGGCTGGCCCCAGAGATAGATAGACTTCTGATCCATTGTTGAGCTACGAGGTTCAGCAAAGGCAGTCAACTATCTTTTAATGAAATTTAGTAGATGAGAAAAATGTCTTTTATATTTAGCTACCTACTTGCCATTTCTACAGCTCTTTATTTCTCTATGTCAATGCAAATTTTCATCCAGAATCATTTTCTTCATCTTAAAAAACTTTCATTAATATTTTTTTTGTAGTGCAGGTCTGTGGGTGATAAATACTCTAAGCTTTGTTTATCTGAAAACGTCTTAATTTTGCTTCGTTTTTGAGGGACGTTTTCTCTGAGTCTCTCTCTCCAGATTGGCAGGGTTTTTTCCTTCTTTGGGCACATTAATGACATCATTGCTTTGTCTTCTGGCTTGAAATTCTTCTGACAAGACCTCTGCAGTCCTGCTTATTTCTGTTCCTCTGTATGTAAGTTTCTTTGGTGACTTTTAGTATTTCTTTCTTCATCACTGTTTTTCAGCAATTCAGTTACCATGTGCTTGTTATGGCTTCTTTGTGTTTTCCCTACTTACGCTTCACTTAAATTCCTGGATCTATGAGTGTATTATTTTTCCTTCAAATTTGCAAACATTTCAGCCATTACTTTCTCACACATGCCTTCTAACCACCCCTTTTGTTGGTGCTGCCCTGCAGGCTGTTGAGGCGTCTCCCCCATGCACTTCGATTTGGATAGTTTCTATTGCTGTGCTTTCAAGTTCTCTTGGATCATCTACGTCCATCCAATGAGTTTTTCATTTCAAATATTTTATTTTTTGGCTCTAAAAATTCTCACCTCATCATATTCATGTTTTTCTGTAAATCCATGAGCATATTTATAATATCTGTTTTTAAGGTGACTGCCAGTTCCATCCTCTCTCCCACTTATGCATCTAGTTCCATCAACTGATTTTTCTCCTGGATATGGGTCATATTTTCCTTCCTTCTCACAAGGCTTGTAACATTTTTTTAAACTGAAGTGAAATTCACATAACATAAAATTAACCGTCTCAGTGGCACTTGTTCACAATGTTATGGAACCGTCACCTCTATCTACTTATAAAACATTTTCATCACCCCGAAAGGAAAACCTACACTCATTACGCGGTCCCTACGCATCCCCCTCCCCTCAACCTCTGTAAGCCACCAGTCTGCTTTCTGTCTCTAGGGACCCACGTATTCTGAATATTTCATATAAGTGGACTCATAGAACACGCGACCTTTTGTATCTGACCTCTTTCACTTAGCACAGTGTTTCCCAGGCTTGTCTGCATTGCAGCATGCACCAGTCCTTCATTCCTTTTCATAGCTGAATTATATTCCACTGTATGATGGACCACATTTTTTTTTATCCGTCAGTTGATGGACAGTTGGGTCGTTTCCACCAATTGGCTTTTGTGAATAATGCTGCTATGGACACTCGTGTACAAGTATTTGTTTGAATATCTGTTTTCAATTCTTTTGGGTATATATCCAGAAGTCAAATTGCTGGAGATGGTAATTCTGTGTTTCACTTTTTGAAGAACGGCCAAACTGTCTTCCACGGCAGCTGCACCACTTCGCATTCCCACCATCAGGGCGCAAGGGTTCCGATGTGTCTCTATCCTTGCCAAGACTTGTTGTTGATTATTACTACAGTCATTCTAGTGAGTGTGAAGTGGTATCTCATGAGTCTTTGATTGCGTCTCCCTGATGGCTAATGATGGTGAGCACCTTTCCATGTGCTGTTGACCATCTGTATACCTTCTTGGGAGAAATGTCTGTCCAAGCCCTTTGCCCACGTTTTTAATTGGGTAAGTCTAGTAATGTTTGTTGGATGCTGGCTGCTGTGAACTGTACGTTCCTGAGTGTCGTGTTGTGTTGCTTCCCTCTGAGGAGTGCTGATGGGTTTGGCGGGCAGCTAGGTATGTTTGCCCCTCCTGTTCCTGTCAAGGCTTGTTCTCTGCACTCCTGGCGGGTGGGAGTAGCCTTTGTCTAGGGCTAGTTTAGTCATTTCACAGGGGTGTGACCTGTCCAGGGTCTCTCCTGAAGGTCCCAGTGTCCACCCTAGCTACTTGGCACTTGAAGCTCTCCCCTGTCCACGTAAAATCTGAGACTCGTTCTGCTCATGCCCCCAAGTTCTTTGCGTGGACTCGTGTAAAGTGCTCCTGCCTGCCGTGGTGCTCGGCAGCGGGGTCGAGGGGCCCCGTTGCTTTCTGTTTTCCCGAGATCACAGCCCTGCACTGCTTGTTGTCCAGGGTTTGTAGACAATTGTTTCACATACCTTGTCCAGTTTTCGGGCTGTTCACTGAAGGAAGGCGTGTCCAGCACCAGCTGCTCCATCATGAGCGGAAGTTGAAGTCACTCATTCCTTCACTGTTTCTTTTTCCCTTGTGTATTCCGCACCCCTCTCACTTTATATGGAGATACAGCTGAAGTACGGAAGACCGCACATATTTAAAGTGTGCGATTTAAACACTTTTGACGTAAGCATACACCCTGAAGCCATCACCACAACTGAATGTGTCTATCACCTCCAAAAGTTTTCTTGTACCCCTCACAACCCATTTCTCTCTTCAGTCCCCCTCAAGGCCATCACTCACTGACCTGTAGCTGGCATTTTCTAGAATTTTGTATAAATGGAATCATACACACACTCTTTTGAGGAGAAGTCTGGCTTCTTTAGCAGCATAAGGATTTTGAGCTTCATCCATGTGGTGTGTATCGATAGTTTCTTTCCCTTTTTTGCTTTTCCTTTTTAGCATTCCACTGCGCGGTCACACCGCATTTTATTTATCCGTTCCTCTGTTTCAAATGTTGGAAACAACAGCCGGGTCGTTTCCAGTTTGAGGCTGTTACAGATAAAGCTGCCGTGAACATTTGTGTGCACGTCTGTGTGGACACGTGTGTTCACTTCTCTGGGGCAACCACCTAGGTGGGAAATGCCTGGGTCATGATAAATGTACATTTGGCATCTTTTAAAAGTGCTAAATTGTTTTCCAAGGTGGTTGTAGTATTTCACCTCCCCATCAACAGCAGAGGAACATTCCAGTCCCTCCCGACGCTCGCTGACACTCGGTGTGGCCAGTCTTCCTGACGTTAGCCATTCTATAGGGGTGCCGGGGTATCTCGTGCTCTCGTTTGCACTCTCCTTCCATTTCAGATGCTGACTTCACTTGGCCGCTAGACCCCACACATTGCCCTGGCCTTTGTCCCACCGCACCAATCTCTCCTCAGCCCTCAGCCCCATCCCACAGACTGCTTCTCGCAGGTCTACAGTGAAGTAACTCAGAAATGGAGAAGAGTTAAGGAACTCTGACGGCTACAGGACAGAGTAATTTTATGACTACGATTCTAATGCAAATTTGGGGCTTTATTTTATATGTCGATGGTTTTAAAATTTTTTCTAGCAACTCATTTTTATTGTATTTTACAAAGTTATTGGTCTGCAATAGCTTGAAAGATTTTTAAACTGCTGGGCCTTGGACAGCCTGGGAGCTCACTCTGAACGCTGGAGGCCCAGGCCCGTGCCTTGCCCTCTCTAGGTCCGGTACTCACTCTCTGGTGATCTTGCCCAGCTGCTGCTTTAAATGACACCCCACACCAACACCCCCAGGGTATGTCACCTCGTCGTTGCACTCCAAAGTCATGTCTTTCTAGGATTTCCACTTGGATGTACTATCAGCATCTTAAACTTAAAAATGTCCCAATTCCCAATCTCTCTAAACCTGCTATATCCACTGCCTCCCCATCTCAGCCCTGGTCTTCCACACAGCCTGCACCGTGAACCTGTGGGTCATCTGACTTTCTTCTTTCTTTCACACCACAGTCCACCCACAGCAAATCTAAGGGCTGTACTGCAGCCAGAACCCACCCTTTCACACCTCCACCGTTTCCTCCTTTCTCCTGCTTCCTCCATTCACGACAAGGACCCTCCTGCTCTGCCCTCTCCTAGCGCTCCAGCCGCCGGGGGGCCTCCTTGTGGTTCCAGCGTGCCAGGCGCACTCCCACTCGGAGGCTTTGCCTAGCTGCCCCCTCGATGCTCTCCCCCAGAGTCCACGGGCTGGCTGGTGCTCCCACTTCCTTTCCTGGCCGCCCCACCCGCCGGCCTCCTGACCTCGCTTTCTTTTTCTCGGAGGCTCTGATCGCCGGCTGGCGCGTGACCTTGGCGCACAGCAGGCCCCTCTCAGCCGCTCCTGCAAACTCACCTCCTCCAGCTTTGCTCTTCCGGCCACTCGCCGGGAAGCCCCCGCCTTGGCACTCCCCCCGAGCTCCCTGCGGCACCTCACCTGCTGGCGAGGGCGCGGCCCCTGCCGTCAAACAGCCCCGGAGTGGAGGGGCTGTCTGCGAGGGACCCCCTAACCATCAGCACCACCTTGGCAGAGCCCAGAAGTAAGGCAGAGGATGAAAAGAGCACCCCAGGACGTGGGCACCGCGCGCGCAAAGGGCCGGAGCTGGCAGAGAGGGTTCAGAAGGCTCCTTGGGGCGGGGGGCACCTGCTCGGGGGTACCTGGCCGGGGCAACCAGGACGCGCAGACGGGAGCGCGGCGAGGATTTGCGGTGGCGCCGAGGGGGCGGGCCTGCGCGGGGTGGGGGGGGTGGGGTGCTCCAGGCGGCCCCGGATTGGCCGGCGCTTGGGCTGCAGACCCCGCCCCACCCCGGCCGGCGCAGGCGCGGGGAGGTGCCGCCGGTTCCCACGGCAACCGGGGGTCAACAGGTCCAGCCCCGCGGGGTCCCGGGCCCCCTCGCGCCCAGGGCCGGCATGAGCGCCTCCGAGGTGGACCGCCACGTAGCCCAGCGGTACCTGCTCCAGCGGCGGCTCGGGAAGGGGGTGAGCGCGCGAGGCCCGGCGTCTGTCCCTCCCGCCCTGCCGGGACCCCGGGCTCGCGCCCGCCTCCCCACGGACTGTGGGCGTGGCCCTGGGCAGGCCACCGCGGCCCTCGGCGCCTCGGCCTCCTGTAACAGGGCCCTAACCGTGCCTGCTGCCAAGGGACTTGTCACCGGCCTCCCAGAGCCGGGTGACAGCCAGGGCCCCCAACCGTCTCAGGCCGGCGCCCACAGCACGCTCTGGGGAGGCCAGGCCCACCCACTCCAGGCGCCCAGGGGGAGGGACAGATCCCAGGCCGGGCCGGAACGGCCTGAGCGGTAAATGGGGTGAGCATGTAGTGGGGGCCAGAACCGTGTGTGCATCCATGTGCATTGTGTGTATGAGCATGTGGGATTGTGTATGAGCATGTGTGTGTGAAGGTGTGTGACAATCTGGGTGTGAGTGTGTAGCGGGGGAGGGGAGAAAGAGTGGGCCAGACAGTGCAAACAGCAAGTGCAAAGGCCCTGAGGCAAGGACCTGCTTGGCTATTGGGGAGATGGCAGAGTTGGTGTGGCTGGATAGGAATGACTAAAGGGAGGGGTCCCATCATGTGGGGCTTTGGATTCTACTGTGAGAGACACAGGGAGCCGAAACAGCTGTTGGTACCACTATACAGGGCTCACCCTGCCCACTCTGTCGAGGATGGACAGTGGGGGTGGGCAAAGGAGATTAGTTAAGAGGTTAGTGTAGCCATCCAGGCAAGAGATGCGGGGGCTCAGCTCAGAGTGGGGTAGCAGAGACGGTAGGAAGTGGTCCATTCTGATGAATTCTGGAGGTGGAACCAACAGAATCTGGGGACAGGCTGGATGGGGTATGTGAGAGAGAGGGGTGTTAGGATGCCCAGAAGGGTGAAATGCCATCCCAGAGAAGAGACAGGCTTCGGTTTCTGCCCAGAAGCTCCCATCTGTGACCTCATTTCCTCCTGGGGCCTCTCCAGATCCCACCCTCCTCCCTTGCCTCCATGTCCCCTTGCCTCCCATCACCTCCTCCAGAAGATGCTGGATTCCTGGGCAGCAGGCTGGGCAGCCTTAGCTGCAGGGGCCTCACCCAGAGCCACAGCCCCCACCACATCCCCGTCCGTCCCCTCCCAGGAGCCACAGCGGGAAGGAGGAGCCTTGTGTCTGCAGGGGCAGTCTGGGGGGCAAGCGATGGCGCTGGGCCCAGCAAGCTGACCACCCGCCTCCCCAGGCCTATGGCATCGTGTGGAAGGCGGTGGATCGGAGGACTGGCGAGGTTGTGGCCATCAAGAAAATCTTTGATGCCTTTAGGGATAAGACGGATGCCCAGGTAAGAGGGCGGGGAAGGGGTGTGGGGAAGGACCAGGGCAGGGGTGTGGGGGTGACCCCCTGCCGCCTTGGTACTGGGGAGCCCTAGCGTAAACTTGAAGCCCAGCCACAGCAGGCTTCCGGCATTTCTCAGAGCAGCACCCCTGCGACCCCGTGGTCCGGTGGGTATGTGGGTGACCAGCATCAACTCCTTTGGATCTCTTCCATGTCGGCTTCCTTCTTGCTCCTCACTCACACTCGTGTTTCTGTCTCATTCCAGAGGACGTTTCGGGAAATCATGTTGCTGCAGGTGAGCGGCCAAGGCCACCCGCCCACTTCCCCAGGTACAGTCTCTCCAGACAAGGGGGGCAGCTTGGCCCCTCGACCCCCAGAGCACAGCCCCACATTCTCTCCCCAGGAATTTGGGGACCATCCCAACATAATCCGCCTCCTGGACGTGATCCGGGCGGAGAACGACAGGGACATCTACCTGGTGTTGGAGTCTATGGGTGAGTGAGGCCTCACTCAGACCCCAGCCCCGCCTCTGTCCTGGCCCAGGGTCCCCAGTGGCCTGGCTCCCTCTGTATGTCCCTCTGTTGCTGGGGTCCCCGCAGTGGCCAGTGCCCTCATCTTGGGCAGTGTCCCTGTGCCCAAGGACAAACAGCTGGCAAGTGTCAGCCCCCAGGGCCTGGCAGTGACCACCTTGACCCCACCTCTACAAGGCTCCTGCTTTGTCCACTGCTTGCAGCTGTATTTCCTTTTTCTACTCATTTTGTAAAACAAAGTCAACATGAAATAAAGTATTAAAAATAATTCCACACACTTTTACTGCTGTGCTGACAGAGGCAGTGAGCAGGCCTCAGAAGCCTGCGGGGACTGCCCGGCAGTGTGCCCGCCCAGGACACGGCTCTGAGGGTGGCCAGCAGGGCCCAGGGACTGCGGGCAGTGGGTGGGCTGAGGCTCCCTCCCTGGCATGGGCTCAAAGTGGGACAGACCTGGCTACTCTTGCCAGGCCCCCAGGCTGACCTGCAAGTCCTGTCCTGGCCCCCTAACCCCCGGGCCCCCCAGACTGACCTGCGTGCCCCCCCAGACACTGACCTGAATGCCGTCATCTGCAAGGGCGGTCTGCTGAAGGACGTCCACAAGCGCTACATCTTCTACCAGCTCCTGCGGGCCACCAAGTTCATCCATTCAGGACACGTCATCCACCGGGACCAGAAGGTGAGCCCACGCTCCGTTCACTGGGCGCTGACCCCTGCACGCACCCACCGAGGCGACCTCGAGCCCCGGCCCCGTCAGCGCTCACCGCCCTCCTCTCCCCCAGCCATCCAACGTTCTCCTGGACTCCAGCTGCTTGGTGAAGCTATGTGACTTCGGCCTCGCACGTTCCCTCAGCGGCCTCCCTGAAGGGCCAGAGGGCCAGGCCCTGACAGAGTATGTGGCCACACGCTGGTACCGGGCTCCGGAGGTGCTGCTGTCCGCAAGCCGGTAACAGTGACATCCCCTCCTGCCCCCATCTCCCCCGGAAGCATGGCCCCTGCCCAGCCAGGGCCCCCAGGCCGTCCTCTTCCCCCACATTGTCCTCACAGCCCCTCCCAGCACCCCAGACTCAGCCCCCTTGAGTGTCCCTGCTCCCACCCCCACCTCTGCTCTGGGGTCCCCCCACCCTCTACCCCTTCCTGCCCCAGGTATACCCCTGGGGTGGACATGTGGAGTCTGGGCTGCATCCTGGGGGAGATGCTTCGGGGGAAGCCCCTGTTCCCTGGCACATCTACGCTCCACCAGCTGGAGCTGATCCTGGAGACCATCCCGCCACCATCCAAGGAGGGTGAGCATGTGTGTATGGGTCCACTGGGTACCAGAGATGCTGAGGGTCGGGGCACACAGCTGTGGGGACAGCATCTGACAGGTCAGGACTGGTAGGAAGGAGGATGGGGAGAGTCCAGAAGCCTCAGGAAGAGGGGAAAGGGCAGGCCCTGTGGACAGTGCGCCCAGGAAGGAGCTGCTGGGGTTTTGAGGAGCAACTGGGCAGAGTCTGCCAGGCAGCAGGGCCTGGGCCCAGGATGCATGAGTGCCAAGCAGTGCCCAAGAAGGGTCCAGCCAGGTCAGGCCAAGAGCGCTAGCCCCGCTGTGCTAGCCCTCCACACACTGTGCTGGGAGCTGGGCCAGGGGAGTGGGGGGGGGGGGGGGGGGGAGGGGGGGGAGGGGGGAGAGAGGGGAGGGGAGACGCCAGGGGTCCTTCCTTTTCCCTGGGGGAGGGAGGCGGGGCAAGAGAGAGGCGAAGGACCAGGTGGAGGGAGCCCTGTTCTCCCCCCAGGTCTCTGCTTTCCCGGGTGGAGAGGGCAAGGGGCTCCTCCACAGAGGTGGGAGTGCCAGGATGTCATGGACGTGTGTGCATGTGAGCATGGGCTCGTGTTGAGGGTGTAAGAGTGTGCAAGGGCAGGTGCACATGTGGGTGCACATAGGCACACATGGGGGCACCGTCCAGATATCTGGGGTTGGAGCCCTGCCAGCCCGCCAAAGCCTGCAGAGAAGTCACTCCACGGCCGGGAGGGACGGCTGCAGAGCTCCCTGAGCCCCCACCCACCAGCCCTCCTGATCACATCACCTTCTGGCGCCCACTCCGCAGACCTCCTGGCTCTCGGCTCAAGCTACAGCGCCTCTGTTCTGACCCGCCTGGGGTCGCGGTGAGTGCGTGCTTGGGAGCCGGCCTCCAGCACTCTTCCCCCGACCTTGCTGGCAGGTCTGTGCCAGCCCCGCCCTGCTCTCCGGATGCGGGTCTCAACCCAGCAACTGTTGGTCCAACTAAAAAGGCGGAGTCCTCAGCAGCCGCCCAGCTCAGCCTACGGCAGGGAGGGGGCGCGGGAGGCTCGAGGACGCTGCTATGGGGTGCGGAGAGGAGGGGAGCGGAAGACAGGCTGCCTGAGAGTCCCGCATGGGCGGGGCTGGGGGGGGTGGGTGATCCACAGAGACAGTTAAAGGGCGGGGCGAGGGTTGGAAGCCGAGCCCTGGGTCACAGATGGGGGTAACGGGAGAGGCCCGACCTGGAGACAGAAGGATACGCGGGCCGCTGCAGGCCACGGCAGACGCTGGACACCCTCCTGCCACCCGACACGCCCCCGGAGGCCCTGGACCTCCTCAGGCGACTCCTGGTGTTCGCCCCGGACAAGCGGCTTAGCGCCGCCCAGGCTCTGCGGCACCCCTACGTGCAGAGGTAGCGGCGGGAGGGGCGGGGTCCCGCGGACCAGCCCCGTGCCGCGCCGGGGTTGGTGGTTGGGTGCCCCTCCTGCGCTGAGCCTGAGAGGCCCAGGAGCCTTGCTTGACCGCAGCGGGGGTCTCGCTTCTCCTGCTCCCTCCTCTCTGGCTTCTCGCAGGTTCCACTGCCCGGCCCGTGAGTGGACACTGGAGGCGGATGTGCGGCTCCCGGTGCAGGAAGGAGTCCAGCTCTCGGCCCCCGAATATCGCAACCTCCTCTATCAGGTGCTCTGGCCGGCGACCCCCATCATTCCCCATCCCCGCGCATCCTCGAGGCCTCCCCCTGCCTCAGCGATCCCCAATGACCCCCACGCCAAGCCGCGCCCCTCCCCTCCCGCAGATGATCCTGGATCGCAGGGGCAACAGCCAGGTCCCGAGAGAGGAGGGCCTGGGGGACGCCCCCCGGCCCCAGGCACCCCCGCCCAAACCCGGAGCCGTCCCCCGGCTGGCCTCGGACTCGCCCGCGCAGAACCCTGGACGCAGGCCTCGGAGTGGCCCCGGCTGCGAGCCCGCGCGCGGTGTGTGATCGCTGATGGCGCCACCCTGAGCCGACCCGGACCCTTGGGGTGGGACACCAGCCGCCTGCAGCCAGACTCCTGATCCGGGGGGATGACCTTCCGACCCCACAGAAGCCCTCGGCAGAGCCACGAGCCTTCCCAGGCAGAGCTCCGGGCCCCTGCTCCGGCCTCCGCCCCTAGGAGGTCCTGGGAGGGGGGAAAGGTCCCCCGGGGCGACGACGGCGTCCCCCTCGGCACCCTCGTGGGTAGGTCGTTGGGGGTGGGCGCGGGATGACCCCTCCAACTGTACCTTTCCGAGGGCTGAGGGCCGGCAGCACCCTGGTCCCTCAGTGACCCTGTGATGCGCCTCTTCCGAGATGAAGCCCGGCGTGAGGGGGGCGGCGCCCTCCCTGACCTCGCAGGCGGCTGCCCAGGTGGCCATCCAGGCCCTGATCCGGAGTGACCGCGACCCGGGCCGTGGGGTGCAGGCCACCGCCGCGCCACGGGTGAGCCCGGCCCCTTCGGCCCTCGCCTCCCTTCCCGTCAGCCCTTCCCCTCCGACCCGGGGCTCGCTCCCCGTTGGGTCCTCCCCTGCCCCTTCCTCCCCTGCGCCTGCGCCGCCCCTGACCGGCCGTCCGACCGCGTGCAGGTCCCCCACGGGCTTTCCCGCGAGCCCCGGCCCGGCCGGAGGATGTTCGGCGCCTCGGCCTCGCTGGGGGCCCAGGGGGCCGCTCGGGCCGCGCTCGGGGGCTACTCACAAGCCTATGGCACCGTCTGCCGCGCGGCGCTGGGCCGTCTGCCCCTGTTCCCTGGACCTCGCGCATGAGCCGCCCTCCCGCCCTCAAACCCCCCGCAGCTCAGCCGCGACCCGGATCGCCCCCTCCCTTTGCCTAGCCCCTTGTCCAGGCCTCCCGCGGGGTATGGGGGGATAGATGAGGTTCCCACCCAGCCCCAATCACTTCCGCCAATAAAGACTTGTCTGTCCCCTGCTTACCTGCCCACATTTCACCCTCAGCGAGGGACAACCACTGAGGCCACATTACCCATTTCCTGGAGCCCACCCCCTTCAGAAGACCCCATCCCATGTCTAGGACAGAGCCTATGAGAAGCTGCGTCATCACCTTCTGCTGTCACCCTGTAGCTCCTCTCTGCCCAGTGCCCAGTGTTTTCCCTCTAGAGGGGCGCTTTGGGGCCAGCTTCCTGTCCTTTGTCCACAAATGCCCTGGGGCCTGTCTGGTGCCAAGCACATCAGAAGCCAGCCTGGGCCTGTTACAGGGGTCATGCTGTCCCCAGGGTAGTCCTGGCAGAGCAGACACCTGTGCACCCATTGCCTGGGTGCAAGCCACCACATGACCACATTTGTCACCCTGAACCAGAGAGGGAAAGGGGAAGAGATGAAAGGGCAGTGCCCCAGGGTACAGACCCTGACTGTAGTCATTGTCGGTGACACCAGCCAGTGCCCCACCAACACAGTGACTTGTTCCTGGTTTGGCCTGGGGGGAGGGTGGGGGACACCCTGGGGATGTCTTGTAGGGCTCAAGGCTACCTTCTCTGGTCACCACGAGGAAAAGGGCCTGGTGTGAGTCCAGTCCAGAGGTGTTGGGGGCTGAGGAGATCCAAAGGGCCTAGCAGGCAGCAAGCTGTGTCTCAGGGTTCCCTGAGTGCCCCGCACAGCACCTGACGCTGGACAGGGACCAGAGCACAGGCCAGCCACTTCCCAGCCGCGAGAGGTCGCAGCCTAAGGGGAGAGGCCTGTACTGTGTTGAGGGCCTGGCTGCTGGGAGCTGAGGGAATGGTGGGGGGAGGGGGAGGTGTGGGCAAACAGAGCTGGGCAGAGGTGGGCCCAGACCAGCCAGCTGCAAGAGAGATTCAGAAGGCTGATGGCAGAGAGGACAGGGGTTGGGAGGAGGCCAAGGAAAGGGGGGGCCAAGGATGAGGGCCACAGTTTGGGCTTGGAGATGAGCCAGCTGCTGAACAGGCAGCTTTCTTGAGTTTCAACAGCCTGAGGCAGAGCCCCAAGGTGATGGACAAGGGGGAGATGAGGCTGTGGGGATGACTGCCATTGCCCAGAAAGGAGCAGGTGGTGCACGAGGAAGCCCGGCCCTGTGCACAGAAGCAGGGCACTGGGAGGGGAGGGCTGGAGGCCTGGACAACTGGGGAGTGGCCCCTTGGCCCCCAGGGCAGGGAAGGACTCAGGTGGACAGGAGCCCCAAGATGGGGCTAGGAAGTGTCTGCTGCGCTTGGTGATCAGGGGCCCCCAGGACAGTGCCTGTGGGCTGTGCCTACACAGACAGCTGGGCGGCCGGTGAGGCAGGGGGCAGCCAGCTAAATATGGGTGTGAAGCGAGGCCTGCCATGGGAAGAGGCTGAGAGGTGGCAGGAGTTTGTGTTGGGCTAGAAAATACAGATATAGGTGTTGGCAGCACAGGTGGCGAGGGTGGTGGTGTCCAGAGAGAAATCTGAGATGATTGTCAGGCTAAAGTTTACAATATATAACTGGGGGATTACATATATTTGGGAACGTGTTGGGATATTTTGTGCATCGTGTTTTATTGTTAACACCAAAGTGTGCAGAATCACATTTGAGGAGGTGTCTTACTCAGCACGATGTGGAGGATGCAGACAGGAGGCTCTGAGGACCCCAGCCCCTGGCCTCCCCATGAGGAGCACCCTCCACTTCCTGCAAGGGCTCTCCCTTAGCAACAGGCCTGCAAGGGTCTGCTCAGAACGGTGGTGATGCATCAGGTGGCGAGGAAACGAACTTGTCAGGAACCGCATCGAGGCCAAGAAACGCTCCGGCTCATCCAGCTGCCCAATGAGGTTTTCCACCTGAACAAAAGCCCCTGCTGTCACCCCTACTTGGGCAGTGGCTTTGGTAACCAGACCGTGAGCTGTCCCCCAGCCCCGCCACCCTCCCTTCTCAAAGCTGCTTGGAGTCAGAACTGCTGCCCTCGCTCAGTGACCTTGTTTCTTAAACCCTTTCCCAGTCCGAGCGACTAGAGTTTCTTATACTTAAAAAAACCCAAAAACTATTTAAAAAGAAAGAACAGAAACACTAATTTCACAATGATAGCACCTACATTGGGGGACTTTCTAAGCATTTGGTGACAAAATATGTCATTTCAAATCAAAGTTACTCTCGAGGTGAAAAACATACAAAAAGGGTAAGCGAGGACCTTGGGCAGATTTTGCGGGTTGGTGACAAAGGGAAGGACCCCAAACACAGTGGAGTTGGGTCTGCTGGGCACCTGCAGAGCAGGACCACTCCCACCTTGTGGGGTGCCAGGGCCCCTGAGCAGTGGGCTAGGGCTCAGGCGCCATGGCACGGTGTCCTGGGTCCTCATCTGTTCAAGTACAAGCGCTCCACATCAGCCCCTTCTGGGGCGTGGCTGGGGACAGTGGCTGTGAACATGTCTGTTGGGGTGAATATGTGTGTGTCTGGCGTGTGGGGACCCTTCGTAAGCCTGGGGCCAAACATCAACCATCCAGACCTGGTTTTATTGTGCTACAAACCCTGGGGCTCTCACTCCCCGCCAGGTGCTGGCTGCAGCCTTGCTGGAGGAGCGGCCAGGCCTGCTTCAGTTCTCCTGGAAGGGCAGCCCCTCACAGGTCTTCTCTGAACCCTCTCCCTCCCCACCAATGGCCCACCCTATTGTGCTTCCCAAGAGGGGCATCCTTTGGGTGTGGCTCCACCCCTCCCTCACAAGCTGCTTGCAAACAGCCCTGCCTCCCCACAGCAAAAGGATGGCCACCGAGAAAGGTGCCAGCAGGCAGGAGGGAGTCAGCGAGGAGGAGCCCAAGCAGGGTAGGAAGTGAGCCTCCAGCGACCTGAGACAAAGGTGGAGAGCATGGGCCCTGAGGAGGTGGGAGACCCAGAGAGGCCAGGGCTGCCAAGAGACAGCAAAGAGGCAGCAGGGCGAAGGAACAGCACAGCCAGGAGGCCAAGGGGAACCCTGAGATGCAGAAGCCCTGAGACACGAGGCCCCGAGAGAATGTGGGACTGAGGCGCAAGGAGATGGGGTCCTCCTGAAAGTTGGGGGACTCAAGCACAAGGAGATGGGCCTCCGAAAGGTGGGGGACTGAGGCACAAAGATAGGGCCCCCAAAAGATGGGGGGCTCAGGCACAAGGAGATGGGCCCTGAGGTGAATGAAGGCCCAAAGGGGACCTGAAGCCCAAAGAGATGGTGGAGGCAGAGGGGTAAGAAGAGAGAGGCAGCCGGCCCAGAGATGGAGGTGTTGAGAAGAGATGGAGTCAGGGGAGTAAGGCACAGACAGGGAGGCTGAGTGGCTGGAGCCCCCAGGGCAGAGTGGCTGAGGAGCATCCGCAGGAGGATCCGCAGGGCATCCGCTGGGTGAGCCCAGGTAGAGCCGAGCTCTGGCTGTGCGCAGCCGGGTCCCTAACTGCTGTGGCATGAGGACCAGGTGCTCTGCGAGAGGGGTGGCAGTGACGCAGGCACCCCGACCTGGGCTGGTGGGCGAGGAGACTCACTTCTTGCTTTTGAACGTACCCAGGATCTTGGGCATAAACTTGCCCACCTTGCTGTCCCTGGTGTCCTCCTCTCCCGGGCCCTCCCCTGTCCCGAGGCCGCCGGCCTCCTCCTTTTTGCAAAAGACCTCGAAGCGGCTGTAGACGCGCTTCTCCTTGCGCATGCTCTCCATGCGGCGAAGCAGCCGGTCGCGCTCCTCTGCGCTGGCTGGCAGTGTGCGGCTCAGCCGGCCCTGTGTCCCCAGGCTGTCCGAGCGAAAGATGGCTGAACATTTGTCCTTGTCGGACATGTCAGGGGCCAGGCCCCCGGCAGCTGGTGGGCGGCCTGGCTCAGGGCCGCTGAGGGCGGGGGCTTGGCCGGGGGCGGGGACTCCACGGTGCTTCTGGCCGTGCGCGCTGATCTGCTCCAGAATGGCTTTCGTGTCGTCCCGCAGGTTGCTGCTGTACAAGGCATTGGCTGTGGCCGAGGCCAAGCGGGCTCGCGGGCCCCGCTCCTCTCCTGTGGCAGCCTCCGTGCTGTCACCCCGGCCCAGCGAGGGCCGCCGGGGGCTCTCAGGCTGCCCGTTCTCCTGCGGTGCTGAGAAGCTGCCCTCACCCTCGGCGCGGCGCTCACCCTTGGGGCTCAGCAGCTGCCGGAGGCGCAGGGAGCCCTTTCGCAGGACCTCCATGGGGCCGCTGGTCGCCTCCTCCGCGGCCCCGGCCTTCGGAGACTCCCCGGAGAACGTAAGGGTAAGGCTGCCCCTGCGCTCTGGCGGCACCGGGCTGCTCCTGCGCTCCGGTACAGGAGGCACCGGGCTGCCCCTGCGCTCGGGGTAGGCAGAGGTGGGGCTCCCCTTCTGCTCAGTCAATCCTGCGGTTGGGCTGCCTCTGCGAGCAGGAAACCCAGGCGTGGGACTCCCCTTCCGCTCGGGGTAGGCTGAAGTGGGGCTCCCTTTTGGCTCAGAGTGGGGCACCTGGTGCACCCGGGGCCCCTCCGGCGGGGGGCTTTCGCGCCCTTGCGGAGAAGTGGAGCGGCCCTGGGCAGAGAGGATGCGGGAGGGCAGCCGGTCGGCGCCACTCCGGCCCAGCGTGTCGAGCAGCTGGGTGGCTGTGAGCGTGGCAGCTCCCGGCTGCCGCTCAGCCTCCTGGTGCAGCCGCTGTGCGAAGGAGTCGCGCAGATCAAGCAGGCAGCTCTCCAGGCTGCGGCGCTCGCCTCCCGCGCCGCCTGGTGCTGCCACCTCTTCTCGCCACGCCTGGGACACAACAGCCTTACTATGGCTGGCGACGGTGACTGCGGCTCCAGCGCCGCCAGGATCACGTGACGGGCTCTTGTATTTCTCCAGGAGCTCGGCCACCTTGGCGGAGGCGGAGGAGCGCACGGCCTCGCCGCCGGGGCCCAGCATCTCGCTGACAGCCTGCTCCTTGTGCAGCATCTGCATCTTCTCGGTGGTGGCTGCCGCGGCCCCGCCCGTGCCCTCGGCCTGCGTCGCGCTGAAGATGAGAGAGGAGCGCAGCCGCGAGCTGCGCTGGATCAGCGGGGTCAGGCGCGAGCGGAAAGCGTCCTGCTTGGACAGGCCTGCCTCCTCCTGACCCTCGCGCTCTGGGCCGTCGCCGCCACCGCTGCCGGAGCCGGGCACCGGGCCCTTGGCCGGGAAGGACGCGGGCAAGCGGAAGGCCGAAGGGAGCAAGTCCCCGCCGGCCCCCCGGCCCCCGGCCCCCAGCACGTCGTCTTCGTAGGCCTCGGCATCCATGGGCGCCGGCAGGCCCTCGTCGCCCGCGTCCTCGCCGTGGGAGCCGCTCAGGTAGGAGGCGAGGCGCCAGTGCCGCAGCCCAGCCCGCCCCTCGGGCCCGCCCCTGCGCTCCGGCTCCGCCTCGGGCGCGGTCTCTGGGCCCAGCCTCGCCGCCGCCTGGCACGGGAAGCGCTGGCCCAGGTTAGGGCGTGGGGCCCCGCCGGGGTCCAGGCCGCGGGGGCCGGGCCCGAAGGCGGAGTCCGAGCCGTGGCGCACCTCGCGCGAAGCGCTGGACGGCACGTAGTCCAGCCGCTGGTGTCCGTCCGCGCCGAGCTCGGGGAAGCGCGGCCCGGCGCCCAGCGCGAAGTCGTCGGGGTCCGCGAAGCCGGGGCGGCCGGCGCGCAGCTTCTCGAACAGGCCCTGCGGGCGCGCGGGCGCGAGCTGCGGATCCCACTGGTAATGCTGCTGGTAGAGCTGGTCGCGATGGAAGTGGCTGGTCTGGAAGCGGAAGTCGTCACCGTGGCTGAGGAACGTCTGTCGTGACACCTGCCGCGCGGCCGCGAAGTTCTCCACCGCGCCCATGCCGTCGGCGGCCGCGTAGCTGTGCCGCTTGAAGGCGTCCATCTCCAGGTGCCGCGCCTGGAAGAAGCCCCGCGGGCCCGCGAGCTCCCCGCCTGGCCCGGCCTCGGCGTCCAGCCGCCGCGACAGGGGCCGCAGCCCCGCGTGAGGCTCCAGGGCGCCCCCGGGCATCCGCGGCAGCTCCTCCCGGCGGAAGGCCGACAGGAAGTGGCGGTCGGGGTCGAGGAAGGAGGGGAAGCCCAGGCCCTCTTCCCGAGGCGGTGGAAACAGGAGGTGCGCTCGTTTGGGGAAGGAGAAAGGGGTCGGCATCCCAGCCACCTGGCCGCCCATGAGGGGCCCGCCCCCAGCGTATGGAGCCAGGGCGTAGGCGTCCATTCGGGCCAGCGCCCCGGCCGAGGGCACCAGCGGCTCCGACTGTGCGAAGAGGATGCGGAACTCCTCATCGAAGCTGGAGACCAGCTCGCCCTGGAACACGTGCGCCAGGCTGCGGTGGATCTTCTCGAAGGACCACATGAAGCTGCAGGGGGAGCAGGGCCAGAGTCAGAGGGAGGGGGCAGGGCTGAGCAGCAGCGCGGGGCGCAGAGCCGGGCCTGTGCTTGGCAGTGTCAAGTCAAGTCTGCAAGGACTCAGAGGCTACAGGAGGAGGGCTTCTCGAGAGGAGGCCCTGGGGTGGGGAGGCGCTGGGGTTGCGGGACACCGGGGCTGGGCGCACCTGTAGCTCCCACTCATCACCACGGCACAGTCCACTAGGAGGAACTTCTCCTTCACGTGGCCCTGGAAAGACTTCCCGGTGCGGCAGTAGTAGGTGGGGCCTGCCACAGTGCGCACGCGCAGGAACTGGAGGGAGAAAAGCGTTAGGTCTCTGCCCAGCGGTGGTCTCCCCTTCCCTACACGCCCCCTCCCAAGCACTCACATCCACGTGGTGCAGGTTGACGCGGCACTTCTCGGCCATGTCTAGGAAGTGCTGCGCGTTCATCTCATCCAGAAGGATGTAGACCGGGACGCGGCGCGCGGCAGCCTCCAGCACCTCACTGAGCAGGTCCACATCGGTGAACATGTCCATCACCACGGCCACCACCTGCGGGGGTCGTGTCAGAGACGGAGGCAGACCCCTCCACTGTCCCCACCATTCCCTAGCCAAACCTCCACGGTCTTGGGAGGGCCTCTGGATCACCCACAAACACTGCAAAATAGCCACAGGTCTGCCTCAGGGGAGATTGGGGCCCTGTCAGGGAATGGGGGTCAGGAGGAAGGGGTCTGTCACCGGGGGTGTGGGGCTGCTGGCCCCAGGGTGTGGGTGGGAGGGGCCCACGACAGAGCCCAAGGCAGCACAGAGCCTACATCCTGTTGAGGGAGTACTGTCCTTCAGCTGGGGGCTAGAGGACCAAGCAAGTGAAGCCCCTGCCCTACCGATATCAGGGCAGGGATCAGGGCTGGGCCCCAGGCTCCAGTTCTGCCCCTGGGAGGGGCTTGCTGCTCCAGGGACAGAGGGCAGAGGCAGGGTCTTCAGTGTCTGGACCTGCAGCCTCAATCTCCATGGTTTAACAAGCTCCCTTTGATGTTTGCCAACTGCCTGGTGGAGGGTAAGAGGCCCTCGGCTGGGTCAAGGGCAGGATTAGAGAGAATTCTCTCTCAACAATAATCCAGGCCAGGAGGGGCCCAACCATCCCAGAGCCCGAGTTTCTGGGCACTGGCCATGACCACCGGTAAGCAAACCTGTGCCTGCAATAACCAAACTCTTGGTGACCCTGGAAGAAGTCTGTCCGAGCTCGAACAGCAGCCCGAAGGCCAGAGCAGCTGGCCGGGTAGCCCTGGCCTCACCCTCGCCCCCTAAGCTGGGCATGCTCATATTTCTCCTCCACCCTCACACCCCTGCTCATGCTTCAAAGTCCAACTCAGGCTGCCTTCCCCACTGCCTGCCGAGTCCCTGACAGTGCACCTGCTGGGCAGAGCGGATCATCCTCCGAGCCTCATCCTTGATGCTGGGGCTGTCAGGTGGCGGTGGCTGCACCAGCGTGGTGACCTCAGTGCCCTGGAAGCCGAAAGTCAAGGGCCAGCCCAGGTCGAGCTCGGGCACTGCCTGGTCTGAGTTCACAGGCCAGTAGGTGCCCGAGGAGCCATCCATGTCCACGTTGGGAGGGCTGCCTTCGGGGGGCTCAATGGCAACATGCTGTGGGGGCCGCAGGTGGCGGCTCACGTGCTCCAGCTCCTCAGGGCACAGGAAGGCAGGTGCCCCCTCGGATGCCAGGAAGCGGTTGTAGGCCTCAGGACCGCCCTCAGCTAGTGCATCAACCGCCAGGCGGTAGTACTCCTTGTAGTGAGGTGGCAGGTACCCGGGTGCCAGTGGGTTGTCCCCCTGCGAGGAGCTCTGGGAGCGGCGGGCCATGTTGGGGCCAGGGGCCTGGGAGAAGGGCAGGGAGACACATTACTGGGGCAGGGGCATGGGCTCATGTGTGCACACACACTGTAGAAGGGGTTGTCAGTGACCTGGGTGGGCTGCGGAGTTCAGCACGTGCCTGGAAGCCTTCCAGAGCACCCCAGATGCTAGGATGCCCCCAGCAGGAGGAAAGCAGCAGCATGCCCAGCACAGGTACTCCAGCCTTGTCTCTGGGTGCCCTGGCTGTGCTGGCGGGGCCCCTGCTCTCACCAGGACCCAGTGAGGGCCTTGTGCCCCCGCTTCTGGGGACGGTGGGTTCTGGCTCCACACAACCCCCACTCAGGTCACTTTATGGCCTCTGTGGCCCAGGTACAGCTGCTTTGTGGGCCCCTTCCTCCATAAAAACATATCAGTAATGATGTTTTATGACTTCTGGCATAAAGAAAATATAATGCAGACTGGAATCTTTATTATTATATTCACTTTTCTTCTGATTTTATAACATGAACGCATTTTTGTGGGCCCCTGGCACTGTGCATCCTGGTCAGGCTGGGTGGTCCACTGCCTGTGTCTCCTCTGGTGCTGGGGGACCAGCTTGCCATGCCTCCCTGGCTTGTTTCCTCCACTGTAAAATGCAGCTGTCAAGGTTGCTGATACGCACCTGCCCAGGTGAGCTTACCTGGAGCTCGGCACTGCAGCATTAGGGCACCCCCCCCCCCCGCCGACAGCCCCTGGCCACACCAGCACCCAGCCCACAGGGTCTCACACTCTGAGCCCCATAACCATTCACTGACCTTGTAGCCATCTGAACCCTGACCCCTGCCCTTTGTCCCTGTCCACCCCTCCACCTCTCTGGCCACTTTCCCATATTAGATAAAACTTCCTGGGCCTGGCCCGGTGGCATAGCGGTTGAGTTCACGCACTCTGCTTCAGCGGCCAAGAGTCCACAGGTTCGGATCCTGGGCACAGACCTACACACTGCTTGTCAAGCCACACTGCAGCAGCATCCCACATATAAGAAATAGAGGAAGATGGTCACAGATGTTAGCTCAGCAACGATCTTCCTCAAACAAAAAAGAGGAAGATTGGCAACAGATGTTAGCTCAGGGCCAGTCTTCCTCACACAAAAAAAACAAAAGACTCCCTCCCTGGGCGGCAACCCCTGGCACGGCCCTCCCAGCTGCTGTAGTTCACACCCTGTAGAGCCAGCGGCAGCCTCCCTCCTCCCCAGAGCTCGGAGTCCCGGCCCCGTCAAGCGCAGCCCCGTGAGGCAGCGGTGATCTTCCCAAGTCTCTGGTCACCGCCCTGTTCCTCGCTGCATTTGGATGAAGTCAGGGCCCTTTGCGGTGGCCCTCGGGCTCGTCCTGGGTTCCAAATGTACCTCTCCACCCTCACCACTCGCCCAGCTTCACACCGTCACCCACGCCCCACTGGCTCCACTCCAGCCCACCTCCCTCCCAAGGGCCTGCGTGGGGGCCTGGCCCCGGGAAAGCCGTCGCTAGCCAGGTGGGGGCCTCTATCTGGCTCCCAGGGCCCAGCTACACCCGATCCCTGAACCACCTGGATCCCTGCCCTCCTCCCCTGGAAGGAGAGCCCCAGGTACTGCTCACCCCACCCCTGCTGCTCCTTGGGGTGGGGACGGGGCGGGACTCTGGGCCTGCCCAGTGTGCAGGTTCCTGGATGTTGGTCCTGGCTGGGGAAAGTGGTTCTGCCAGACCACCCAGAGTGCACCCCCCCAGGCGCAGCTGGAGGCATTGCCTGAGGACGTGGTGGGGGTCAGGACTCTGTCGTGTATGATGACCTGGGGAACCTTTCCTTTCTGCCTTCCTGGGGGGAGGGCCGGATTGGGGGGGTGACAGGCTAAGCGAATGTGATGTGGAGCGAGGGGATGGGGAACCCATGTGTGCCATTCAGGAAACATGAGGCAGAGGTACTACCTGGTCTAATTGTCTGAAGAAAAACTCTTCTGACCTTCTCTTGTGGGGGCACTGTCTTCTGACTGCCTCCAGTTACACACAGAGTAGCCATATTGTCCTCACGGTACATGCACCAGATTGAAACTGACCACATGAGGGTATGAGGTGCGGGCTTATCTGTACTGGGGTCTCACATGGTATCTGACCACAGTGTGAGGTGTCTCACACCATATCTGACCACGGGGAGGGTGTCTCACACCGTAGCTGACCTCAGAGTGGGGTGTCTCACACCGTATCTGACCACAGTGTGGGGTGTCTCACACCATATCTGACCCCAATGGCAAGTGTCTCTCACACTGTATCTGATGGGGCACTGTGGTATCTGGCTGTACAGGGTCAGTGTCTGACCACGCAGGGCGTGGAGGCACTACCCTGCTGACTGCATTTGATGGGGGTACCTCCCAAGTCAGGGCAGACACTCTAGAAGGGACAGTCCCCACCGACTTCACTGGGGAGGGAATTAACACTAACTGTCCAGGTGGCACACGGTGGGGGATGGGGTGATCCCATAGTGGGCAAGAGGCCTTCTCATCAGACAGGATTGGTGAGGAAGGACACCAGTCCTGAGTGACCACCGAGGTGGCCCTGCTTGGCCTCACAAAGCAATACCCATGAGCTCAATGACCCTATCCTTTGCCTGTTTCCTCTCGCGGTCTGCACACCCCTGAACTGTGGACCAGGCAGGGGCCACTCCCCAGCCCACAATGGGGAAGCCGGACAGCGGGCCTCCCCACATTTACCTACCAACCGCCTGCCCTAAGGGAGGGAGGGGCGCTTATCCCACCCGGGCCAATGACTCAGCAGGAATCGGCTCCTCTGCCGCTGACCTCTGACCTCCGACAGGACAGACAAAGCCTCCAGGGCCCTCAGGGCTCTGGTGGGCTCCCTAACCAGGGACTTGCAGCCCACGGATCCTTCCCACTAGGCAGAAGGTGAGGTTTCTAAGTGACTGGAAAGAGGATCCTAAGGAAGGATCTGGGGCTACTACACAGGGCGACGTGACCCTGACAAGTGCGACGAGGGCAGAGGGGGCTCCCCGCAGCAAGGACTGGAGCCGTTAGGCAGCGGGGAGGTGTCGGCGACTTGGGCGCAAGGGGCTCACGGACTGGAAGTCGGTGAGTTGTAGTTTTCGGGGGCGCATCGCAGGGCCTAAGGGCTTAGTGAACCCCAGAAAGTTAGCGACCGCCTGGGCCGGGGTACCCATCCACCCACCCCAGTCCAGGCGCCTTGGGCGCGAGGGAACGGGCCTTCCGCTTCCCCGCAGAGAACCAGAGCGAGCGCCGGCCACCCCACCCACGGCGGCCTGGGCGGGGAGCCCCCAGGGAAGGGTCCCGGCCGGGCCCAGCACCTTCTTCAGTCTCCAAGTAGGCCGCGAGGGCGGGAGCGAGTCCGAACGACTCGGGCAGGCTCGCCCCGGACCCCTTCCCACCCAGCTCCTCCCGGACCGGCGTCGTGCGAGGGCGCTCGCGTCCACACCGGCCCCCGCGGTCCGGCCAGACACGGCCCCGCGCACGCGGCCGCGCTCGCACCCCCCCGCCCCGCCCCGGGTCCCGCGGCCCCGGCCCAGGTGCGGCGGGAGGGCCGCCCAGGGGAAGCCGCGCCGGGGGGCGCCGGCGCCGACC